>NC_135548.1:1610509-1893009 GCF_045843805.1 Urocitellus parryii
CCAGTAGCTCTGTGCGTATTTTAAGGGACACACGGTTGAAATCCAGTGATACGCCTTGTGAGTCACAATCATCCAGAAATCCATGAACTTGGTCGCTGTCAATGGCTTTGCAGACATACTTCCTTGGAGGATGAAAACACTGTTCTCATTGTGTTTTTCTAGATTTCAAACCCATCCTCCTCTTCTCCAATGATTCTCTTCTGTCTTCCTTTTGTGAGCAAACTCCCTGAGTTTTGCGGAATCTATACTAATGACCACAAAAAGAAATGAGCATCACTAGAATTTAATACTTGACAGGGCAGAAGCTGATGATCTGATCATTCTTTTCTTTTCAAAGAATATTACATGCCCAAGAACATATCTTTCAAAAAATAGAAATTTAAAAAAAAATCACATTCCAAAACAGAGTTCAGGTTGTAAAAACCCATTCTTGACAAGTTTCTTCTTCTATCTTGGGACCCAGCCTTTCAAAATAAATTAAAATAATAATAATAATAATAATAATAAAAATTTAAAAAAACAAGGGGGTAGTTTTATAATTACATAAGCATTAAAAATTAAATAAATGTCTATTTATATGTATGCATTTCCCTACATAAAATTCCTGTATTCTCAGGCACAGTGATGCACACCTGTAATCCCAGCAGCTTGGGAGGCTGATGCAGGAGGATTGCAAGTTGGAGGCCAGCCTCAGCAATTTAGCAAGGCCCTGAGCAACATAGTAGGGAGAACCTGTCTCAAAAAAAAAAAAAAATCTGAGATGTTCCTCAGTGATTAAGTACCCCTGGTTCAGTCCCTGGTACAAAACAATGAAAAAAATTTTTTTACTAAGTGTTTTAAGAAAACAGGATTGTAAAATAACATGCATGGATAATGACGAATGTGTCATTAGGATGTTAATTATCCTTTTCTTTGTTTGCCACAAGATCTTTAGAATCCTGCACTTTATCTAAACATTCTCTAAGTAGAAATGCACAATGTAGTATTTGTGCTGTTGAAAATATTCTCCAGAATAAAGAAAAGAAAGCAATTTGATGTTGTGTGCATACTTTTTTTTTTTTAAATTTCGTTCTAGGTTTTAATCAAACAGGTCGAACATCCAAGCTGTGTGACCTCAATCATTCCTTTCTCTTTCAAGGTTGAATATGCTTCCTTCACTTTTACATCTGGATTTTATCTGCAAAAAAAAGACACCTTTTTGCTTCATGCTGCTTTTGGTAAAAATAAAAATCATTTTCCCCTAAGAAATAAACGAGGTTCCCATGTAACATGGATATTCTTTGGAAAATCAGCTCAGCCCCCTGGGGAGGTGCACAGGGCCCTCTTGGTGGAGATTAGAGGCAGGGTGGGTGGTGGTGGGGGTCAATGGGTTAATTCCATTCCCATCAGTTCTGGACCTCGAGTGTCCACTTCTGAGCAATTAATTAATCAAATGCAGCTCTACCTGGTGACAGAAGCTGCCCAACAGGATTATTTATCGATTATACGTAATGAAGACAAAAAGTCTATACAAGGTGCGGATGCAATCAGGACACAGCTCTCTTGCTGGTGCAGAGCTGCAGGGAGACTGAATTACCTCCTAATAAAACAGATGGGGCTTTGGGGTGAATTGGGGGGGGGGAGAGTCCCCTATCACGTTTGCAAGCTGAAAATCCCTGTGAACGTGCAAGGGGAGTGGAAGTCACTATTTCTGTGTTCAATCACACTTTATATTTTAATTGCATTTTATCTGCATGCACCATTGCCTTGTAATAGCATTTAATGATGAAAGATTTCTTGTGAGTGAGTCATGCATATAGGCAAGCACCTAGGTTTTAGGTCCATTCATGACTGATAAGTGATAGATGAATAGATAGATCAATGATGGACAGAGGCTCTGTCCTGCAGGTCTCCTCGGCACTGGGGGCCTCAGGGGCTGGGGGTGCTCTGGGGTGGGCTGTGCTGTGCGCTGCAGGAGCTGGAGCAGCCTCTCTGGGCCCCACACACCAAGAGCCAGGAGCAGCCCCACCCAGGGTGGGAGAGCCCCCTGGACAGACAGGATGGGTCGATGACAGAGAGATAGATGGACAGACAGGATGGGTAGATGACAGAGAGATAGATAGATGATTGACAGGTAGATAGACAGAATGGGTAGACAGAATGGATAGACAGAATGGGTAGATGACAGAGAGATAGATGGACAGACAGAATTGGAAGATGACAGATAAATAGATAGACAGATGGATAGATAGGTAGACAGGATGGATGGATGATAGAAGATAGATAGATGATAGACAGAACTGGTGGATGACAGATAGATAGATGGGTAGACAGACAGGATGCATAGATGATAGATAGATGATAGACATAATTGATAGATGACAGAGAGATAGATAGATGGATACATAGATAAGACATAATTGGTAGATGACAGAGAGATAGATGGATGACAGACAGTTAATGGCAGAGAAATGTAAATGGCCCTGGATCCATTGACTTTGGGGCGAGAACATTCTGTTCAATAAGCTTGAATCCCAAAGTTCAAAGATCACACACGCCACTTGCCATCGAACGTCACCTCTCCCAGATTATCATGTCATGACTTGGACAAGGTCTCGCCAGAACTTTCCTACGTGTCCCCAATTTGAAACCCAGTGAGTTTCCAGTGGCTGCAGTGATCTCGATCCTGACTTCCCGTCGCTTGATGTGGACCGTCCAAAAGAAACATTCAGCTGGATCATCGCCAACTCACGTGTTCAGTGATACCATTTCCCCCTTCTGAGTCCTAAAGCAATCCCTGCTGGTAAGATGTTGTCCCTTTCAGCTGTTGGTGGCTTCTTCATGGGAGTGACCACGGCAATCTGTAAAAATCATTCATTGGCTCAGAACGGCTCAGCCACGGAAGCCCTTCAACAGACGAGTGGGTAAGGAAAATGTGCTGCGTATACACAGTGGAATATTACTCAGCCCTGAAGAAGAGTGGAATGGTGGCATTTGCCAGTGTATGGATAGAGCCGGAGACTGTCATGCTAAGGGAAAGGAGGCAATGTCATAGTACTGTCATATATAACTGAAAAGAACAAATAAAAAAGAAAGAAAGAAAGAAAGAAAGAAAGAAAGAAAGAAAGAAAGAAAGAAAGAAAGAAAGAAAATAATGATGCTTTTTCTCTGCCTGCTCTATCTTGCTGGAAGCCATAACCGGATCAGAGAAGACCCTAGAGCCCTGATTCAAATGATACGATGCCAATCACTCCGTCCCAACCCCGCACAATGGGAGCTTCACCCCGCCCCACACCTCCCTGAGTACGCCTTAGCTTTAATGATCTAGTCAAATTGTCATTTCTGACCTACAGAAGTGACTCTTTCATGATGTGGGTTATTCTAATCCCTGGTATAGATGGATAATACCACAGGATGCCCAAGGAAACGCGGAACTAATCTTACTTTTATTAAAACACCTCCCGGCTCCTAATCGCAACAAAATGTACTTTTAATAACATTTTTTTTTCTTTTTGTTTTTCTAGAGAAAGTTCTACCGAGGTTCCTAACAGGCCCCATCCAATAATTAGTGAATAAGATGTTCAGCTACAATATATATTTTGACCTACTTTTTTAAAGGGCAACAGAAAGTATCTTTGAGGGTGGGTTTGGTGGTAAATGCACATCATCCCAGCAACCCAGGAGGCTGAGGCAGGAGGACCGCAAGTTGGAGGCCAGTCTCGGCCATTTTGGAAATAAAATTCAAAAAGGACTGGGGATGCCGCTCAGGGGAAGAGCATCCCCCAGTTCTCCACTAGCAAAATGAATGACTAAATGTAATAAAAAATAAGGGCTGGGGCTGGGGCTCAGTGGTCGAGGCCTTGCCTAGCATGTGGGAGGCACTGGGTTCGAGTCTCAGCACCACATAAAAATAAAACAAATAAAATAAACGTACCGTGTGCACCTACAGCTAGAAAAATTAAAATGAACATAAATTTTAAAAACACTTAAACGTTTCTCATTTAAGAAAGATGACGGGTTAGCAGAGGTGTGGACAGGAAAATCATTTCAAATTCATCCCAGTGTCCTTTCTTTGTCTGACCCCTCTCCCTTCGCTTTGTCTGATCCACTGAACCTCGATTCCTCCACTCCCCTCCTTGACCCTGGGTTTGCTCCCTCATCTGGGCAAAACCATGGGACTTTTGACTTTTCAGGACGGGTTTATTTCACTCGGGATGAAGGACTTAAAATCAGCCCACGACAGGAAGCTGCCACATCCATGTCCACAGCAGCTCGGTTCACAATAGATAAGCTCAGGAGCCGACCTCGGTGCCCTTCAACGGAGGACGAGATAAAAAAAACGTGGTCTATATATCCAATGGAATATTACACGGCCCCGAAGAAGAATGATTTTATGACAGTCACAAGTAAATATCATTATAATCATTGGCTTAGGAGAGAGATCTGTCCAACTCTCAGCTTGAAAAAATAAATGTGGATGCCGATCTCCGTCGTCTACCATGATTTCCTGTCTTCTATCACTTATAGCAACATTCCCCTCCCTTTCTTGTCTCTGGGCCTTTCTTTCTCTCCCATATGCTGTTCCTATATTTAGAGACTCCACGTTTCACTTTTTATCAATATTTTCCTCACTGCACTATTGACGTAGGCAGGTGGGACAACATTCCGGCCGACCGTGCTCATTCATTTCATTCCGTTGTGATGTCTGGAGCAACATGCTCCGGCCGACACCATGAGTCCCAACCTCCATCTATGACCTAGAACATGTGTCGCTGATGACGTATTAGGTGGCCTCTGCCCACGTCCCAGTTTCAGAGGGAAATAGTAGACACATCACCACCCAGCAGAGCCCTCCTGCTTGGGTCCATATTCTGTGGCTATAAACAAAATCCCAGAGCCTTGGCGGGGTTATAAAGAAAAGAGGTTGTCTTTCTCCTGGTTTGAAGGTCAAAGAACTTGGAACCTGCATTAGCTTCCAGTGGACACCATATGGAGGCCGTGTGTGCGAGGGCCAGGGAGAACAGAGAGGGAGAAAGAAAGAGGGAGAGGGTGTGAGTGGGTGGCAGAGCCAGGAGACAACACCGTTCCGCCCGTTGCTGGTTTTCCAATTGGGGACTCTTTGTTACGCAGCACAGGCAGCTGATACCGACCACCTTGGCAGAAGCAGAACTGATTGTTTCTCGGCCCTGGAGGGTGGAGTCCCCTGTCCTTCGTGATAATGTCTTTTATGATGAAACCAAAATGGATGAAAGTCACTCTGGTCATGGGGAAGGGTCTGTTTTGCTTTGCAGGTGGGTACCCGTGACGCACCATGATTCTGGGTGTCCCTTGTAAAGGGACAATGCACGGTGGACGTGGATGGAGCCATCGGGCTGATTTTTTTTTTTTTTTTTTTTTTTTGCAGGGCAGATGCCTAAATTTTTTCTCCCATCCACGGAGCTATGAAAGGGTAGAATTCAAGGTCAAGTGGAGGACCTGGTGCCCTTTCTTGTTTTCTTGGACCGAACAATTCGCACAGGAAGGATTTCAGAGCAGGCAATCTTGACCTTCTGCTTGCTTGCATCCTGGAGAGATCGTACTCCAGGACCCAGAACTCTTCTTGTAAAACAGAACAGAAAAAAAAAAAGAAAATCAGGAGGCTGAGGCAGGAGGATGGCGAGTTCCAAGCCAGCCTCCGCCAAAGGGAGGCCGTAAGCAACTCAGGGAGACCCTGTCTCTCAATAAAATGCCAAATAGGGCTGGGGACGGGGCTCAGGGGTCCAGGGCCCCTGGGTTCAATCCCTGGTGCTAAAACCAGGGATCCCCAGAGACGGGAAATGCATTTTACTGCACTGAGCTCAGGAAATCGCAGTCATAAGAACTCAGTCTCCTCCAAATAATCGGGTTTATACATGTGGGGAATCTTTCTACCATGATCTGGGCTCCGACACTGAATTATCAGATGCAATTTTGAATATTTTACACAAGTGGGCTTTTTTCTAAGGTTTGGAGATTATTTGCCTTCTTACACATAATTGGTGTTTAGGTTTTGTGCGCTTTGTGGAATACTGAGATTTCTTTCGATGATGACCTCGATCCTACGGTCCAGGAAAATGGTCATGAGAATATCTCAGTTACAGAAACTTGATTTATGCAAAGAGATTTCACTATCAAAAGGAGCAAAAATAATATAAAATCACTGGAAAAGTCTCAATTGGGACCGAACGCAGGTGGTAGGTACCATTAGATGAAAAGCATATATAAAACTGTACAATATTATAAATATATTTTGTATTCATTTGACCTCCCTGGGTCATCCAGAAATAAATCGAGACTGTTGGGCATGGTGGCACAATACCTCCGATTCCAGTAAATCAGGAGGCTGAAAAAGGAGGGTTGCAAGTTGGAGGCCAGCCTCAGCAACTTGCCATGAACTTATCTCAAAATAAGTTTTTAATTTTTTCCCCTAACCAGGGATTGAACTCACAGGCACTCGACCCCTGAACCACATCTGCAGCCCTTTTCAATATTTTATTGAGAGACAGGGTCTCACTGAGTTCCTTAGGTCCTCTCTTTGGCTGAGGCTGGCTTTGAACTCGCCATCCTCCTGCCTCAGCCTCACAAAGAGGTTGCCATTACGTGAAATCCAGCCATCACCTGCACATCTTCCTACATATTCCACTGTTATTAAATCACGTACTAATGTGGGTTTGTGATATGTTAAGCCACTTTGGATTTTCCCTGGTCCTGCACTATTTGTTCAAAATACTTTTATCTTAGCTGTTGATATTATGCACATAGGACTTGGGGGGGGGGCGCGTCCAGTCGACCTTATTGGCTATTCTGTGAGGGACCGGTGTTTTTTTTTTTTACAAGAAATGCAACCTATCCTGATTTTTATTTGTGACAGCTCTGTTGGGGTTGAGAGATGAGTTCTCCCCCAAGGCTCAGGAGTGAGACTCTGCAAAGAGATTCAGAGGTGGAAGGATTGGGTTAGGAGAGGTGTAGACTCATAGTGGATTAATCCACTTGGATGGACTCACTGGGTGGTGACTGCAGCAGGTGGGTGTGGCTGGAGGAGGGGGTCCCTGGCTGTGCCTTTGGGGTCTCTCTCCTGTCCCTGGTGAGCAGAGCTCTCTCTGCTCCCTGGTGTAACCTAATAGTGGATTAATCCACTTGGATGGACTCACTGGGTGGTGACTGCAGCAGGTGGGGTGTGGCTGGAGGAGGGGGTCCCTGGGCTGTGCCTTGGGGGTCTCTGTCCTGTCCCTGGTGAGCAGAGCTCTCTCTGCTCCCTGATGCAACCTAATAGTGGATTAATCCACTTGGATGGACTCACTGGGTGGTGACTGCAGCAGGTGGGGTGTGGCTGGAGGAGGGGGTCCCTGGGCTGTGCCTTTGGGGTCTCTGTCCTGTCCCTGGTGAGCAGAGCTCTTCCCGCTCCCTCTGCTCCTAAGCCGCCATGTGCTGAACTCCTGTCACAGAATTTCTCTTCATTCTTTGTGAAGCCTCCATGTTGGCTTCAAAGCTTCTCCAGCTGATTCGCGATGAGTCCCTCTCACCCTGTGTGAGATGACCTGCCTGTCACAGCGCCCACTGACCTGACTGAGCACCCACAAAGATGCAGGAACTTCATGGCAACACCAAGGTGGGCATTTGTTGGGGTCACTGTTGCTGGAACCTAGACACGTGGGCACATAACGGTGGCCATCACACCATCCAGCACATCAACCTTCCCCACTTCATTCTGACTCCCAAACACTGTGAGAATCTTGATGTCACTGAGACTTGTACTCAGATGGGATTTTTCCTTCCTTCCTTCCTTTTTTAAAATTCATTTTATTTTTTATTTTTGATGTTTATTGGGACAAGGATCTATCTAGTTTCCCCCATTCCTATTTCAGTGTTTTAACTGTGCTTCTGCCGATTCTGATGATCCCACAGGCCACACCGGACCCTTTTTCAGAGGGAATTTTATCTTGTTGTTGTAACCTAGCTTTGTCCAGCGTTTTCTCAGTTCATAAAAAAAAAAAAAAAAATCATTTTGTAAAGAAAAATTACTCCCTTAAGAAAAAAAAAAAAAACAAACTCCTAAATCTTTCCCTATACAAATTGCAAACCGCACATGCAAAAAGCTTCGCACCCGAGAACAGAAGAGACAAAAAAAAAATTCAGCTAAAAATAATTAAGATTTAGCTAATCCGCCAGGTGACGCCAGCATCCAAGACTCTCAGGGTCTGTTCCTTTCTTGCCTTTTCTTTCCAAGAACCATTCTCCCAGGTGAAGAAATAAG
Source organism: Urocitellus parryii (assembly GCF_045843805.1). Taxonomy (NCBI): domain Eukaryota; kingdom Metazoa; phylum Chordata; class Mammalia; order Rodentia; family Sciuridae; genus Urocitellus; species Urocitellus parryii. Next base: position 1,618,761 of record NC_135548.1, read on the forward strand.
AAATAGCACCGCACCTCGACTTTCTATTGTGTTTTGTGATTTGTTCTGGAAAATAGGCAGCGATTTTCACTTTGCTTCTGTTTTTCTTTTTCTTTTTTTTTTTTTGGAATAAAAATGGTGATTCCTTTCAATCAATCCATTTGCTGCTTCTTTCCTGGGGCTCAGCTTGAGAAATTGCAAGGAGAGAGCCCCTCTCCCTGGCTTGGGGCGGGAGGGGGAACGTCCTGTTGTTCTCTAAATATGATTTAGACCTTGCTGAGAAATTGCAGTGTGCAAAAAATAGGGTCTTTTATATATTTTTTTTCCTTGCAGAGCTACCAACCCAAATAAATAGGAGGAAATGTTTCCTCCTCTCTGATGAAATACCTGTGGTTACTTATGGCTCAGCCTCCGACGTCGGGGAGAGAAGAAAAAAATCAAACATCGTGCACGGAATCAAAAGGGGAAAAATCCGAATCTTGCAAAATGTCTGCAAAACGATGAAATCCGAGTCGGTGGCGATTGTCTCATAAACCACACAAATGAGACAAAACGCGGACGACATGGTTCTCGGAGTCTCGACCTGGGCCGTTGGAATGGAAATGTGGATTTTGCAGACAGATATTGTTTTTATCCAGCAGGTTTCCAAAGCCACCCAATTATTTCTTTAAAATTGAATAGAAAAAAAAAAAAAAGAAATCAATGCATCTTCTCTGGAGTCCAAACTAATGAAATAAGAGAACAAATACGTGCAGTTCGAAAAGCACCATCCTTTAAATGTGCTTTTTTGCTCTTTGATGAAAATATGCAAATTTATTGTTTGCATTGGCAAAAAAAAAAAAAAAGGGATTGGTTCACGGACTCAGACCTGCGGCAATTTTAGCTACCGACGTCCGTTTCTATGGATATTGCATTTAAAAAAAAAATTCCACCGAGATAACGTTGCAGACCCAATTTGTCCTATCTATGAATTTTCCAGCTTATATATCTATAAGGTGCATTGGAGGAATTTTTCCCCTATGGATAAAAAAAAGAAAAACAGAAATGAATGTAATAGTTGAATAGATTCAAGTGTCCAAATGGCTTTGCAGGCTACACAGGAAGGTCCTCTGATTATTGGTGCGATGTTTGGATTTTCATTGCTGTGACAAAATACCTGAGGGAAAAAAAAAACTTATTCAGGCAGCAAAGTTTTATTTTGGCTCATGATTCCTGAGGATTGGGTCCAGGGGTTGGCTGGTTCCAAGGAAAACATTGTGGCGGACGGAATCTGCTCAGTTCTTGGCAGCCAGGAAGCAGAGATTGGGAAAGAGGAGGAAGAGGCCGGGGACAAGATATAGTCCAATCACCCCAGGGACCTGCTTCTTCTAACCACATCCTACTTCACCTTGGTGGTCCAGGATTTGAATCTAGGGGTGTTAAACCACGGAGCCATGTCCCCAGCCCTTTTTATTTTTATTTTTTATTGAGAGACAGAGTCTTGCTAATTGGCTTCGGGCTTCCCTAAATTTGGAGGAGGCTGGCCTCCAACTTGTGATCCTCCTGCCTCAGCCTCCCGAGCCACTGGGATGAGAGGTGTGCACCGCTCCACTCAGCAAGGCTAAGGTCTTGATCTAAATAAAGGGTCGGAACAAATCACACCTGAAATATCTGAATGTTTGACCTTAAAATGCTTGCTGGGCTTTGAAATCGTTTTCCATCCTTCATCAATTATCTGATATTGGTATCACATATCCCCAAGGGCATTTCTCACACAGGTGAGCATTTGTCAGTGAGGCCAAGGACATCCAGGAGGTGACACGGTCAGGGGTCCCTTCATTAGGGCCAGGGCGATGCTGTTTGGACGTTTGGCCTGTAAAGACTGTGAGCTCAGTAAACCTCTTTTCTTTTTAACACATCAAGTCTCGGGCATCGTCTTATAGGAACGAAAAATGAATTAATACAGTAGCAAAAGTTGAAAAGAAAAAAAAGAAAAGAAAAATGAAAGCAACAAAGTAGCAAGATCTGGGTAGAAGGCTGGATGTAGAGGGCGAGGGTCCCGGTTTGGGTTGGGCATGTGAGATGCAGTGATGGACCGTTTCAGGGGAAATTTCTCAGAAGTGCATTAGAAAGAACGCATTTTGGAAGATCTAGTGAGTCACCAGTTAGGGTTGGGAGCTCTGAGTCCTGGTTTGCAGGAATCCTTCCAAACACCGATCTCCTTAGCATCTTTCCTCCTTGTACCAGGCCTGGTCTTAGAGAATATGCAAGGTCCAGTCTCCACCAGGGCTCAGGAGAGGGAAAGAAAAGAAAAGAAAAGACAAAATACAACAAAACCACTTTAGATCTCAGCTACAAAACCTTCGTCTTGTTGCAAATAATGTTTTCTTGGCTCCCAATTCCGTGCATCCATTTATCCATGCGCGTGGCTTGCCTTTGACCCACTGTTATCAACATGAAGGTTGCAGAAGGAATTCAAAAAATTCTTACTTAAAGAAAAATCTTACTCCAAAATAAGAAAAAAAAAAAAACTACTACATTCCGTCTATGATCCCCATAAAGAATACTGCAGCTCTTGTGTTGCATTGGGGGTTGATTTATTGCTGCTTTTGAAGGGGGAAGACATGAGCTGGGTGCGGTGGTGCACTTCTGTTAGCCCAGTGGCTCGGGAGGCTGAGGCAGGAGGATCGCGAGTTCAAAGCCAGCCTCCGCAACAGCGAGGCCCTAAGCAACTCTGAGACTCTGTCTCTAAGTGAAATATCTGATACTAAAATATTGCTATGGTTTAGATGTGAGGTGTCCCCCCAAAAAACGTGAGAAAATGCAGGGACATTCAGAGGTGACGGGATCAGGTTTTTGAGAGCCTTAAACAAATTGGTGGATTAATCCACTTGAGTGGATTAACTCAGTGGTAATGGGAAGCAGGTGGGGTGTGGCTGGAGGAGGTGGCATTGGGGCTGTGGCTTTGGGGTTTACATTTTGCATCTGGAGAGGGAGTCTCTCTCTCTCTCTCTGCTTCCTGATCATCATGGGAGAGGCACCCACCGCCACCCTCTGCCGCCATGTTGTTCCAAACTGGGTCCAGGTGGAGGAAAAGGAAGAAGAATCAGGAAAAAGGGTAAAAGCAGCAAATTGACTCTTCTCGAGTGGGTGCACCTGTGGCCGCCTCCATTGCCCAAGGGCTTGGACCTCGTTGGAAACTTTTAAAAACACACGCCGACTTCGGGGGCATCAGAATCGAGTTTATGTTCTAACTTTTAAAAACCACAGAAGCAGACATTTGTGCTCCTAATTGCAAAGGTCATGGAGTATGTCAGCACAGATGGAGCTGCGACTGTTTTTGAAATTATTTCAGCGACTGATTTTTCCCTTCAAAGGCTTATTTGCTTGTTTTTTATTTTATTTTTTAATTTTTTTTTAATCAAAATACCATCTTGGAGTCCTGCTATTTTGCTTTTTTCTTACAGTTAACTTTCCAAAGTATGTTATTTTCTCTCTCTCTTTTTTTTTTTTAAATAATAATTCTGACATTTCCTGTAACTAGCACCAGTTAAAATTGTGATGTGGAGCCGAACCTGGGGAAATATTCGGTCTGTGATCTTCTATTTCTCCAGCGCTGCGAGTCCGTGATCCAGCATGTCCATGGTACTTTGATGGAAGGTGTCGTTTTGGACTTGCGTTTATTGAGAATTTGGTGTTTTTGTGTTTCCCCTAAAAGTTCTGATTCTTGTTCAGGGATGATTGGTTTAAGTCACTTGAAAATGTGAGATTCGCTGCGGGATCGTGGTTGAGATTTGTGAAGTGGTATCAGGACAGGGTTTATCCAGGTGCAACCATCAGTGATTCAACTCTGAGGGACCCTGCTCCTCCTCCTCCATATCCCTCGTCCTCCTCCTCCTCCTCCTCCATCCTCCTCCATCTCCTCCTCCTCCTCCATCTCCTCCTCCTCCTCCATCTCCTCCATCTCCTCCTCCTCCTCCTCCTCCATCTCCTCCTCCTCCTCCTCCTCCTCCTCCATCTCCTCCTCCTCCTCCTCCTCCATCTCCTCCTCCTCCTCCTCCTCCATCTCCTCCTCCTCCTCCTCCATCTCCTCCTCCTCCTCCTCCTCCATCTCCTCCTCCTCCTCCTCCATCTCCTCCTCCATCTCCTCCTCCATCTCCTCCTCCTCCTCCTCCTCCTCCTCCTCCTCCTCCTCCTCCATCTCCTCCTCCATCTCCCTCCACCTCCTCCTCCTCCTCCTCCTCCTCCTCCTCCTCCTCCTTCCTCCTCCTCCATCTCCTCCTCCATCTCCTCCTCCTCCTCCTCCTCCATCTCCTCCTCCTCCTCCATCTCCTCCTCCATCTCCTCCTCCTCCTCCTCCTCCTCCAACTCCTCCATCTCCTCCTCCTCCTCCTCCTCCTCCACTTCCTCCTCCTCCTCCTCCTCCTCCTCCTCCTCCTCCTTCATCTCCTCCTCCTCCTCCTCCTCCTCCATCTCCTCCTCCTCCTCCATCTCCTCCTCCATCTCCTCCTCCTCCTCCCCCTCCTTCTCCTCCTTCTCCTCCTCCTCCTCCTCCTCCTTCTCCACCTCCATCTCCTCCTCCTCCTCCTCCTCCTCCATCTCCTCCTCCTCCTCCTCCTCCTCCCTCCATCTCCTCCTCTCCTCCTCCTCCCTCCTCCTCCTCCTCCTCCTCCTCCTCCATCTCCTCCTCCTCCATCTCCTCCTCCATCTCCTCCTCCTCCTCCTCCTCCTCCTCCCTCTCCTCCTCCTTCTCCTCCTCCTCCTTCTCCTCCTCCTCCACTTCCTCCTCCTCCTCCTCCTCCTCCATCTCCTCCATCTCCTCCTCCTCCTCCTCCTCCATCTCCTCCTCCTCCTCCATCTCCTCCTCCTCCTCCTCCATCTCCTCCTCCTCCTCCTCCTCCATCTCCTCCTCCATCTCCTCCTCCTTCTCCTCCTCCTCCTCCTCCATCTCCTCCTCCTCCTCCTTCTCCTCCTCCTCCATCTCCTCCTCCTCCTCCTCCTCCTCCATCTCCTCCTCCTCCTCCTTCTCCTCCTCCTTCTTCTCCTCCTCCATCTCCTCCTCCATCTCCTCCTCCTCCTCCTCCTCCTCCATCTCCTCCATCTCCTCCTCCTCCTCCATCTCCTCCATCTCCTCCTCCTCCTCCTCCTCCTCCTCCTCCTCCTCCTCCATCTCCTCCTCCTCCTCCTCCTCCATCTCCTCCTCCTTCCCTCCTCCTCCTCCTCCATCTCCTCCTCCTCCTCCTTCTCTTTCTCCTCCTCCTATTCCTCCTCCTCCTCCTCCTCCTCCTCCTTCTCCTCCTCCATCTCCTCCTCCTCCTCCTCCTCCTCCTCCTCCCCCTCCCCAATGGAGTTACACTCCAGGCCACTGTTCAAAGAAAGAGTCTCACTTTCTCTCTTCCACTAGGATTCTCAGCTGTAGCTTGTGGAATCCTGCATGGAAATGCCATAATGTCATTCTTCTTTATGGCTGAGTAATATGCCATTATATATATATATATATATATATATATATATATATAATTTTATATATTCCATTATGTACACATCAAGGAAAGAAAACTTCAGACCAATGTCCCTGATAACTATAGAGGGAAAAATTCTGAATAAAATTTTGGCAAATCGCATCCAAAACCATATTAAAAAGATGCTGCACCACGATCCAGTGGAATTCATCCCAGGGCACAGGGTGGGTTCAGCATACAGAATCAATAAAGCTGATTCACCGCATAAATCGACTTAAAGACAAGAACCATGTGATCTCTCCAAAGAGGCAGAAAAAACCTTTGACAAAATGCAGCCTTTCTTCCTGTTCCAAACCCCTTAGGTTTTTCACTGGGAATTTTACCTCGACCTGTTATGGTGACCAACAAATGATTCTCTGGGAAAAGGTTGATCGATAGAAACGTCAGGAAGTGGAAACTGGATTCTCCAGATAAGATGACTTGATGACTGACTGAGTGTTCTGACCCTGAGCCCCGTCCCCAGCCCTATTTTGCATTTTATTTAGAGTCAGGGTCTCACTGAGTTGCTTACGGCCTCCCTTTGGCTGAGGCTGGCCTTGAACTCGCGATCCTCCTGCCTCAGCCTCCCGAGCCACTGGGATGACAGGAGTGCGCCACCCCATCTGTTTTATGCTTTGTTCTGATGGCCCGCCCCATCATTTCGTCCTGGACTCCTGGGGCTGAACCCTTCCCTGCCTGTCCTTTGAACCAACATCTTTATCAGATTGTCACCGGTGGTTCTTGGATGGAGTGATTGACAGCAGGACGCTCAACCCTCTGGTGAGTTCTGTGAGTAGCTTTGAAACCGCTGGGGGGTTTTCCTGGGGGGCCGGAAGGACAGCTCTGAGGGTCGGTCATAGCTCTAAGAAGCAGGTGTCCAGTGCTAATTCCTTCTTGATCCTTCAACCCTGCAACTGACTACTTTTAAGAAAGGCAAAGGTTGTTCAGGAGTAGGGCTCCTCTGTCCCCAGATCGTCCTGCAGAGAGGACAGGAACAGGGAGAGAGATGGTGGGTCTGGTGATTAGCCCCACGGTGGGTCAGGGCGAGCCAGGGAAATGTTTCTGTGAATTTGGAAATCATATGCAAAGAACAAAACACAACAAACAACAACAAAAAATCAAATTTCTAGGTCAAAGAAAGGTTGCAAAGTGCAACAGCAATCGATCTGTCTTTATATCGGCTTCGTCATTAAATGGAATTTTTTAAAAAGTGTATTTTTACTTGCAGACAGACACAGGGACACACACTTTCCCTTTATTTATTTTTCTGTGGTGCAAACAACACAGAGCCTCACTCCCGAGGGGCAAGCACTCTGCCACTGAGCTGCAACCCAGTCCATAAATGGAAATTTTTAATTTCTTTCTTTCTTTCTTTTTTTTTCCCTAAGGGGAAAAGGAGCTCATTGAAGCAAAATTATTCAGGCACGCGAAGTCGGAGGGATTCTGAATTTTCAAGTGGGCTCACAACGATTTGCATTTCTAGGACTTTTAAAAAACACTTCCCCGCCCCCTGTTAAACGGGAAAGAAAATAAAGCAAAAAATAAAAAAATACCTGTGCCATCCTGGGATAGCACTCCGGAGGGCAGCTGCAGGGTGTGACCTTTCACATGCACAAAGGGATGGACTTCAATCTGCAAATGGCTCTCTGCAGAGCCAGTTGCAAACTTTCTATGCATCAGCAGGGAGCAAAGGGTGTCCCACACCCACACCCCTGGGTCTAGCTGTCAATCAAAAAGCAAGGTGCTCCCAAGGTCACCCAAACCAGTCTGGGCTGCTTTCCAGTGGAGAATCACCTGGTGTCACCAAACCTTAGGGTGCACTTGCAGGTAACACCAGGTCCCCCTCCCTGGCCAGGATCCCTGGAGAGAGTTTGCATTTTAATTGCACAACTTTGGAGGGATGCAGGTGCATTTCAAGCAACCTTAATGTTGGAAATCTGAATATTTCAATTTGAGGGGGTTCTTTTTAGATTTGCAAGACAATAGGGTGCACTTTGACACAGTATGAATGTGCATCTACTAAGTAGCACGTGGCAGAGCGTCAGTCACGATGCAGAAGGAAACAATGAGGCCAGCTACACTGTTGCCCAGAGGCCCCAAGTGGTCAGTTCTCAACTGAGCATTTAAAATAGGACTGTCCCTTACAGGGTCTATTCAAAATGACAGAATAATAAAGCAGGATCACCATGGTTCAGTTAGCAATGCGGCTTCTTGCAGTGAAAAGCAGCTGAGGATCCATCGATGGAGAGACTCTGCAGAATTCCTTAGGGACCCTGAATTCCCAAGGGAAGCCTCGCTTTAAATTCAGAACGGAACAGGAAAACCCTGGATTTCCTAATTGGTTAGTCTATCATTTGCCTTTTCATAAATTAATCCTGCTCAGTTCGAGTGCAAAACTCGGATTAATAGCATGAGTTTCTATATTTAAAATTAAAAAAAAATGTATACAGAAGCTAATGTAAAGGGATAAAGAAAAGAACATTTTAAAAAATAGCAAATGCTCATCATATAGCTGCAGGGAAGGTTTTTTGAGTGATTTCTCGGGTGGATATGTTGGCGTGTGTTGTGTGTTTTGTGAACGTAGGTGGCACACTCGTGCACGCTTATATATGCATCTGTAATATCCCCGTATGGATGTAGAAATACGTCGATTCCAGGCAACCTTGCGAAGATATGTAGGGACGTCCATGCAAAAGGCAGAAACTGTTGTGTAGACATAAAACCCTCAGGCAGGAAGGGCTGAGCAGCTCCAGGGTTTTCTTAAGTGGCTTAGAGCCTCGCTCTGTGGCTGAGGCTGGCCTCCGACTGACCATCCTCCTGCCTCAGCCTCTGGGATGAGAGCCGTGAGCCACCGCCCTTGGGTGCTCAGCTCTTTGAATGGTAAGAAGTTCAGCTGCAAGAGGGGACGGAGCTGGGGGGCTGGTCTGGTTCTGGGTTTCCAGCGTCCAGTTGAACTTGGGTTGATGTCGGGGACCCTGAGTGTTCACCGTCAGGATTCCCCAGAGCCGACCCCAGAGCAGAATGAGACCTTTCTCCAGGGAGCAATGTTTTGTAAGGACACAGAAAAATCTGGAAGACATGAGCTTTTTCATTGCTGCATGAAAATTAAGAGGCGTCTTTGGCATCTGACAGCAAATATTCCCAGGATTGTAGGCATCCTCATCCTGAAGAAGCAAGACCGTGAAGGTGGACTTTAAAAAGAAATTCAGTGCACTGTGATCTCAGCGGCTGGGGAGGCTGAGGCAGGAGGATCGGGAGTTCAAAGCCAGCCTCAGCCAAAGGGAGGCCGTAAGCAACTCAGGGAGACCCTGTCTCTAAATAAATTACAAAATAGGGCTGGGGACGGGGCTCAGGGGGTCGAGGGTCCCTGAGTTCAATCCCTGGCACCAAAAATAAATAAATGAATAAAAATATCCCTTTTAAAATAAGGCGGGAGGTCTCTATTGAAAAGGCAAAGTAAATCATTTTTCACAATAAGGAAATGGAAGCTGAGCTGTGCGCATGACTATATTATAAATTATCTCTTAAATTATTTAGGTTTTCATGACAGCCAACCACAAAGATGGCATGAATAAAATCAGCTAAATTTCCATGTTCAAAGACAACAGACAATGATGGGTTATAGCAGAAGCTACCTGTTTCCGATTCAGATTCAACGTAGGCTCCAGTGAGACTCTCTACGAATAATTTCCTCAGAAACTTTGGGGGATTTTGAACACCCAAAAGCAAACACTAGAGAGGACTTCAAGTAATCTTTCTAGACCTTCAAAATTAGGTTTCCAAGACCTGCAAATCTTGCCAGTCCTTCAGAAAATCCTCCTGCGCGCTACGCCTTCCTGTGATTTATTACAAAACCACGTCTTAGGTTCCCATCAGGCAGGGTCTGTTTGCACGTCCTACTTTGTCTGATCCAGGGGGAAGACGGAGAGAACGTGGCTCGACATGCTCCATCTCTGATCGAAAGCATCAGTAGGAAAATATTGACAACGTGACTCAAGAGTGATGTCTCCCTTTCTCACGCATCGGAGTAAAAAAGAAGTCGGAATCACGTGGAATTCAGAGCATACATCACAGACAGAATATTCCTTTGGTTCAGCTTCGATTCATGGTCATTGCTATTAATGAAGACAAAACAAATTATGACTCAAAAACTTTAAAAGGCAGATGAAATAGAAAACGAACCCAGTTTTGCAGAAGGCAGATGCCTAAATCCCCCTTTTTGTCTCTTGATTGACAGCTTGATAGCTCAAGAGCGTGCTTCTGAATGTCCACATATTTTTGTACGATTTCTAACATTGTTCTTGCTATTGATTTTTGTAATTGTATTCTGCGGGGTCCAGAGAGTGGAGAGGATAGGGCTTTAATGGGTTTATTGAATATCTTGGGTTCCAGGTTGGCCAAGGGACATTTGCAACAACAGAAAGACAATCTATTTATCAGGGAAAGGGGGCTGTGGGGTAAAATTCGTTCATGCATCCTTACAAAGTGCAGAGTGATTTTTTTAAAAAAAATTCTGCATCATGATTTTCTTCTTTAAGCATCTGCTTCCGTATCTAAGGAGTCAGCTGAATAATATGATATGAACTTGGATTTTCATAGACTATAACTGGGCTCAGTTTCAATTTCTATTGAAATTAAAAAAAAAAAAAAATCAAATGAGCCAGCTTTGAGTATGTCTCTTCATTTCTGTGCATGCCTCGGAGCTGAGATTTGCAGCAGATTTTCCCGAGACTGAGGTGGGAGGATCATGAGTTCAAGGCCAGCCTCAGTAACTTAAGGAGAAGGTGTCTCCAAAAAAAATTTTTTTTTTTAAATGCAAACAGCTGGGGAGGTGTCTCAGTGGTTAAGCACCCAGGGTTCCGTCTCCAATATCAAGAATAAATAAATCATCTAAACTGTTCATGACTCTTTCAGACTGTTCCTTTCTGGTTTAGTAATTGCACCATTAAGAAAATTTCACGGATTTAAGAAAATATATGTTATTAAATAGATATGCATATGTCAATATATTCATGCCCATATTTATGCACGTCTATATGTCTGTACTTATACACAGAATTTATGCACATTAAAAAAAAAAGACCCTCTCATATCAGTGGTAGGAGGGGAATTTCACCCAAGGAAGACTCAAACAGCAACATCACCACTTTTCTCCATATTGATTCCTTTGCATCGTCTCTGGGGATTTTTTTTCCTGCATTTTTAGGTAAAGAGCAGATGAAAAAGGGTGGTCTCTGAGAGATGGCTTAAATTCATTTTTTTTTTTTTTATGAAATTGGTGCAACAAAAATCTGCTTTGACATAAAGCGTTACGGCCAATAAAATACTGTTCTTTGGCAGCTTTATTTCCGAGTTATTCAAAATAACCCATTGAACATTGGAATGCGCATATTTGATATTTGGGAGTGTGTGTGTCATATTTTCCTAATAATGTCTGGCTTTCAATCGGAATGACTTTTTCCTTTTGATTAATTAAAGGCCACCGAGAAACCTTGTATTAAAATTATATAACCCTTCTGGCAAAATGGTCACAAAAGTCTCATTAAAAGCTTTTAAAACATTTTAAATATTTAATCGCCTTCACTTTTTAACCTGCGATCCCCGCCCGCCGTGAAAATATACACCTTATCCAAAGCACTGGCTGAAAAACCATGAATTCTTGTAGGTCCAGTAATACATGGATTTGGAATACCCCAATGGAAAGCCATGAATCGAGGTTGAGAGATGGGGTTTTAGGCAAGGATGGGGGCTCTGAACTCCTCAGTGGATTAATCCACTTGCTGGATCAATCAATCCATTGAGAGCAGAATCAAGTATCAGGGGGTAAGTGTAGCCAGACGGAAAGGAAGAAATTTGAATGGCCCAAGATTTAGAAGCTTGACCTTGAAAAGAGGTGGAAATTCTTAGGTTCACGAGAGGTCGGGAAATAGGGTTCCATCTGGTAATGGGAAAACGTTCATTTATGGTATTGCTCTTGAGCTGATACAATTGCCCTGTGGTTCTAGGATGCCCAGGACCGTATTTTGGGGAAAACATAGCATATCACTGTGGATGACATAGTATAGCACCTCTTGCACAATCCTCACTTACACTTTACGTCACCCCTGGGTGACATTCATACCTAAGACAATGGTGATAGCTGCGCCAACTTCCTACGCTTTCTGTCCAAAAGCAATTGTTATTTTTTTTAAGAATCTTATTTTCTTTTGAGACGGTTCTGTCTAAATTGCTGAGGTTGGCCTCTACCTTGTGAGCCTCCTGCCTCAGCCTCTAGAGTCGCTGGGCTTTCAGGTGTGTGCCACGGTGCTTGACTCTGGTCTGGTTTTTATCAACTCGTACAGGGTGACATGTCAGGAGTTGTCCGGTGTGGGGATGCGAGACTGTGATCTCAGCCATGTGGGAGGCTGAGGCAGGAGGATTGCAAATTTGAGGCCAGTTTTAGCATCTTAGCTCGACCCTGTCTCCAAGTAAAATAAGAATAAATAAATAGATAAATAAATAAATAAAAGTGGTAAAGCATCAATCCCAGGAGCGCACGAAAAAAAAAAAATATGATGTGGAAATGTTTATATCTTTGCAAGAATGTGCGCCGTATTCCTGAGTAGCCAACCCACCTGAGAATTTTGCATGAACCACCTACATTGATCTATCCCCAAACAGATTTTTTTTTGAGATTTCTTTGTGCAATTTCAAAAATACTCCAACCATCCTCAGTCTGCTTTCCTTGACATTTGTGTGTATGTCTTGCTCTTGTTTAGTAACCGGAGGGAAAAACAGACCCAGGTGCATCTCTCTGGAAGAACAGGTCACTGGCCGGGGACCCCAGTAACATTTACAACCTGGGACCCCATCTGTTCTCATGAGAGCGTGTCTGGAGGGAACCCAGTTTTGAGATGGAGCATGAAGAGAGACTGAGGGAGGTGGCTCAGGACTTTCCTTGGGCTGTGTCAGTACCATCTGCTTCCTAGCTTTCCTCAAGGTCTTTCTGGGCTGCCTAAAGCCAGACCTTACATCTCGCTCCCAGGCCTTCAGTACCTGAGTGGGTATTCTCCTCTCCACTGCTCCGAGGAGCCAGGGATGGGGTACCCTTAGGTGGGAGTTGACTAACTGAATGGGAATCCACTCTGGACCCACCCAGGGGACTTTTATTGTGACCCTCAGCTCAGCGGTACTTTTATTTATTTATTCATTCTTTTTTTCTTTTTTTGCGTGCTTTATCTATCAGCACTCCAGAATTTGAAATATGCAACTTTATATAAAATGCATGAACCAACAGAACTTTACATATTATGAATATGTAAATACTCCATCATATTATACCTTTTATATTATATTTTTATTATAATATATTATAATAATATAATTTAATATATAATATAATATAATATGATATAATATAATTTTATATTATATACATATTATATAAAATGAAATTATATATGATTTTGTAATATATTTCATGAAAAATTATATATATTTATAGATAATTATATACCTGTTTACATATAAACTAGACCCCCCCTTTATTGAGAATCAGCATCCACAGATCAGAGAAAGCATTTGAACTTTGGTTTTTGGGGAATTGACTTATTTTGCTTAGCGTGACAGCCTCCAGCTCCATCTCTATGACTGACAAGCGCCATCATTTCCTTCTTCAGGGCTGAATATTATTCTTCCCTAAGCAGTGCAATTGCTTCCCTACTTTTCCCCACTTTGTGGGACATTTTCAATAATATCAAGATGTCTTCGGGTGTCCAGGAGGCTGCAGATAGGTCTAAGAAGGGTAGAAAAAAAATAGCACCAGGTTTGGAATTCATATCTGAAAACCAGCCCACGTCTCTCAGTCTATTATTCAAAAGACCTGATACTCCTTAGGATAGATGTCAATATTTGGAGCTCTGACAAGTCTGTTAGCGAGGCAGTGCACACCCTGCACCCGGACATGAGTCATCTTGTTTTAAAATTCTACATCACTAGCCAGGGGTGGTGGTGCACACCTGTCATTCCAGCATCTCAGGAGGCTGAGGCAGGAGGATCATGAGTTCAAGGCCAGCCTCAGCCCAAGCGAGGCCCTAAGCAACTCAGGGAGGCCCTGTCTCTAAATAAAATACAAAATAGGGCTGGGGACGGGGCTCAGGGGTCGAGTGACCCTGAGGTCAATCCTCAGTATGAAATAATAATAATAATAATAATAATAATAATAATAATAATGATTCTGCATACCTGCATAGATAGAAATAAGGTAGTAAATGATTCTAGTAATTAAGGCAAAGAAACATGTTTTCTTTTTCATGATGTATCAAAAAGGCTTTGAAATTAATAAAGGTTCTATTGTTCATCCAACAAATACTTCAAACAACTGACAAATAATTAAACAAAATAATGGACCAAAAAAAAATGAAGATATTTTGTCCACTATCAACGCTGTTCTCCTTCGTCAGAACACAGTGTTCCTTTTTCAAAAGACGCGTAGCCCGTATGTAAAAATGAAGGGATTTTATTTTAGCAAAATCACAATTTGTTATGACCAGATTCCAAGAAGAGAGAGTTCTTCATTAGGAAAAAAGTGTGTAAATAGTTTAAAATAATTTTCTTTCTTTCTTTCTTTCTTTCTTTCTTTCTTTCTTTCTTTCTTTCTTTCTTTCTTTCTTTCTTTCTTCCTTCCTTCCTTCTTTCTTTCCACGGATGCTCCACCACTGAGCCCCATCCCCAGCCCTATTTTCTATTCCATTTAGAGATGGAGTCTCACTGAACTGCTGAGGCTGGCCTCCAACTTGCGGTCCTCCTGCCTCAGCCTCCCGAGCCACGGGGATTGCAGGCATGTGCCCCACTGCACCCAGATACTCACTGCTTGTGAACAGCTGCTGTCCCAGATCCACAGGATGACGTTCCATTTTCAAAGAAAAGTGTCGCTGTGTGGAAAAACCAGAGATGAGCAACAGCGCTGCCTAGTTTTGTGGAACGAGGTGCAAGAGATTTTTCTGATGTCTCCGTTTCTCGCTTCCCGCCTGGATTTTACTTTGGCTTCTCAAAACTGGGAAGGAGAGCACCTCATGCCATAAGGTGGTACCCTATTGACCTATAGCAGAAATTAGGTCTTTGCTTCGTATGAAGCACTGAAGGGTATCGACGGTTAAATCAGGTGGCCGCTAATGCGGTGCATGAATTGCAATGTCCAAGTCAATTAAGCAAAATGAAATCCTCATGCACAGAGAGCAACACCGTCATTTCAATGACCCGATTGGATAGGCACGGACCGAACAGAGATCAATGACAACGTTCATAAGCAGAAACATCGATGATGTGTTGAGCAAGAATTGCAGAGTGACATGTGGATGAACTTTCTTGGAGCACCGTCATGTGGAGAACCCGAGAAGGACTCTCAGTGGACTTAATCTCCTCCCACCGCCCTGCCTTTGGGATAGAGCTCCTTGTGCATGGGACGGGGAGGGTGTGAGGAATCAGAATAGACCCAGAAATGCGGGATGTCCAGTGGACCTGGGGGATGACCAGCTGTAGAGCTGCAGGACCCCTTGGAGACTCAAGAATCAAGGCGGACCCACGTTGCAATGCTTTGCACAGCTCCCTGGTCGATTATGGGCTGAGCATATTTGCAAAAATGCACGCACGTCTGCAGATATAAAGGTGTCGGGTGACGGCCTTTGAAAATCAACGTTTTGAGCAGGCGTTGCAATCCTGAAATGAACATAGATTCACTTAGATAAAATATGCATCATTTCCATTACGGTACAGAGAAGCCACGGTATCTAAATCCCGTGTGGTGGACAGCAGATTCATCTTTTAAAATTTATTTTTTTTTGCATGCTGTAAATGTCTGAGGAAGATCAATGATCTCCGAATTACAGAGATAGACTTCTAAGCTGTGCAAAAAACACACGTCAGACGTGCACCTTATTTTTTATTTCTTTTTATTTTTGTTTTGCTTTCCTATAAAGCAAACCTGTCCCCTCCTGCCTGGCTTCGGAGAGAAATTTCTAAGCAACCTGAGACCTGGTTATTATTTTTTTTTTTAATCCAGCGTATTTGAGGGGGAGGGTCTTCTCTTGACAATTCTGCAACCGTCTGACGCTCAGCCAACCAGGGAGGGACCTCAGTCCAATAGAGAGAGGATCTGTCCCGGACCTTTCCAAGCAGACCATCTGTCCCTTATATCTGTGACCTGTCATCCCAGCAGCTCGGGAGGCTGAGGCACGAGGATCGCCAGGTCAAAGCCAGCCTCCACCAAAGGGAGGCCCTCAGCAACTCAGGGAGACCCTGTCTCTCAATAAAATGCAAAATAGGTCTGGGGACGGGGCTCAGGTGTCAGGTGTCCCTGAGTTCAGTCCCTGGTACCTTCTGCTGCCTGCATCTTGGAGCATCTCTGTCCCCGGGGGGTCCCAGGTGGATTTTTGCAAGGACCAGCAGATACCTGCATAGGTTGAGGTGCACAGGGCAGGATGGCAGGCCTTGGTAGGGTTAGAATTCAGGGAAATGGGTTTTAGATCTATTGCTCAGTGTCAAAGCCCTGGCTGTGCGGGATCTACTGGAAGCAGATCCAGCTCAGGGGAAATGGTTGTGTGGTTTTTCCTGCAGCACCCGGGAGCACGGAATTCCCTCCCTTGTCCCCTCCACGTGTCCCTCAGAGACGTTTTTTTGCTGAAAAGCACGCTCTGTTCTCTCCGGCACCGCTGAGTCTTGGCAGGAAGTAAATCTGCTCATTCGCATTCTGAAGGCATCTCCCTGCTTTGAAGTGAAACCTCTCGGCGTCCCCGAGGGGCCTCTGGGGACCTACAAGGACCAGGCACAGGGCAGCGGAGCCCACGTGCCCCCCGGCAAAGCGAGAGACCAGGTGCAGCTTGACTTATGGAAATGCACCTGTGGAAATCTTTGAGCATATTTGCAGGATTGAAGGAGGGTTGATGGTAGAGTCAACTTCCTCCGGATTGATGTGTGCTGGGCTTAATCAGGAAATCTTGGAAAAAAAAATTTATTAGGAAATGGGGCTGCCTGGGACGATGGTAAAAATGACTTATTTCTGGCCCAAGTTATAACTATGAAGATGTAGTAATGGTGCATGTGTGTGTGTGTGTGTGTGTGTGTGTGTGCGTGTGCATAAAATGAATATCAGGTTGCATGAATATTTTTGAATCCATGCATAGAAATGCCTGCCATGAAGTATGATATATTAATACGTAGCAGGCACCTATATTCTTGAATACCTATAGTGCATAACCTACACAAAATATGTCTGATTATATTGCAAATTCTCTATAGGATATATAGCATGTGTTATGAATTAGATACGAGGTGCCCCCAAAAGCTCATGTGACACACAATGCAGGAACATTCAGAGGTGAAATGATGGGGTTCTGAGAGGTGTAGACTCATAGTGGATTAATCCACTTGGATGGACTCACTGGGTGGAGACTGCAGCAGGTGAGATGAGGCTGGAGGAGGGGGTCCCTGGGCTGTGCCTTTGGGGTCTCTGTCCTGTCCCTGGTGAGCAGAGCTCTCTCTGCTCCCTGGTATAACCTAATAGTGGATTAATCCACTTGGATGGACTCACTGGGTGTAGACTAATAGTGGATTAATCCACTTGGATGGACTCACTGGGTGGTGACTGCAGCAGGTGGGGTGTGGCTGGAGGAGGGGGTCCCTGGGCTGTGCCTTTGGGGTCTTTCTCCTGTCCCTGGTGAGCAGAGCTCTCTCTGCTCCCTGGTATAACCTAATAGTGGATTAATCCACTTGGATGGACTCACTGGGTGTAGACTAATAGTGGATTAATCCACTTGGATGGACTCACTGGGTGGTGACTGCAGCAGGTGGGGTGAGGCTGGAGGAGGGGGTCCCTGGGCTGTGCCTTTGGGGTCTCTGTCCTGTCCCTGGTGAGCAGAGCTCTCTCTGCTCCCTGGTGCCCTGTCCTGAGCTGCTCTCCTCCTCCAGGCCCTGCCGCCATCTTGTTCTGCTCCCCTTCGGCCACAGCCATGGAGTCGGCCCACCACAGACTGAACCTTGGAAACCATGAGTCGAAATAATCTCTTCTCCTCCAATGGCTCCTGTCAGATCTTTTGGTCACAGAAACAATGAAGGGTTTAAGTCAAGGATAGGAAGCGTGGGAATCTAAGTGCTGTGGAAAGTTCTAGTTTGCGATTAGGTAGGAATAACGTGAAGCTTGAGAACCGGAGCTGGGCTATTGGGGCATCCATCTGGGTTGATGGAAGAAACGAGAGAAAATCGGAAAGGTCTCGGAGGGATGAATCTAGAAGAGGTAGAAATGTTAGTTCAGGAGGATGAAGGAGGAGATGAATTGAAGGGATGATGGATAAACATGTCGGAGGACAAAGAGATGTTGGGTTGAGATACGCCGATTGAGTTTGTTAGCGTAGATGATGAGAGGTGTCACTTGTCATGGCTTGGATCTGGAGTGTCCCCTTAGATCTCCTGTGATGAAGGCTTGGTCTCCAAAGCAGAAGATACAGAGATATGGCTTTTAGGAAATGATAGGAGTATGACATTCGAGATCATTAGTGGATTAATCCATTTGAGATTTGGATGGACCACTGAGAGTTGGGACCTAGTTGAAAGAAGAAGGTCATGGGGTGTGCACTGGAATGGATCATCTTCTTCCTTTGTCCCTTCCTGTCTCTCCCTCTCCCTCTTTCTGCTCTGTAGGTGCCATGAGCTGAGCATCTTTCCTTCCCCATGCCCTTCCGCCATCTTGTTTCTGATGTGGAGCGAACCCACCATGGATGGAGAATTCTGAAACCATGAGCCAGAATAAGCTTTTCTTTCTCCAACTTAGAGTCCAAGATGTTGTGTGGGGTGGAAGATAAATGCACTGGTTAGGTCTCCAATTCTACTTCTTAGCCTTAAGAAACCTTTTACCTAGGATGGGTCTTTGCCTGCCTGACTATGTGTCCATTAATCTGAAATACAGGGTCCTGTGGTTTGTCCTTTTGGAAAGTCAAAGTGGATTTGAATCCCCATCTTGAGGTATTAAAAAAAGTGCAAACAGTCCAACTGCATTGTTTAGATGTGTGGACTTTGGAAGGGGACCGATAGCAGATGACATCATGAGAGTAGAGACCCCACAACTGATTCCTGGTAGTTTTATAAGAAGAAGGTTAGACTACAGGAGCCATGTATTTGTCTCCTGCTACAGGATATCCTATGCCACTTCAAGATTCTGCCACCCACAGGGCACCTCTAGACCCCAGATCCTTCACAGGGTAACCCCAGCGTTTGAACCCAAACAACCTTTTTGCTTTAAAACTGACCTAGCCTCTGGCATTGTGTTTTAACAAACAGAAACAGGAGGATACCCGAGGTTAATAAAACCACTTGCTACAGAAACTTTCAGGAATATACCAGTGAACTCGAGCATTTGACAAAGATCATCTCGAGTATGTCAAGCATTTAATATTTGCCAGCTCCCATTGGTGCTGATTTTCATGCAGAACAAGATTGAGTGCACCCAGTTCACCATGATGCCTCCTGTGCTTATAAACCCGCCTGTCAATATTTGTTAATGCAGCACCAACGAATGAACGTCTCCAGTTATGGCTTTGCTTCCGCATGGCTGGAACAATGTTTAAATTGCAAACATAAATAGCATCCCAGTGCATGTCAACAAGGAATGAGAGCCCGGTAAATTCAAGGGGCTGGAAGGATTTCATACCAGATTGGTAAAATCCAAAGTTCAACAACAGAGTGGCAAAGCTGTTGGAAAACAAGGAGGCTGATACATACTTGGTGGGAGAAAAGAAGAAAGTTCCATCTCTTGGGGACACAGTTGGGAATATGTACCAAGATGGCGGCTCTACTTAAGAATGGGCCCAGCCACTTGCAGGAAGGGACTCGAATCTGGGGATAAATAAGCACCTGGGAAAAGTGACACATGTTGACATTTTTCATGTCCATGTTTCTGTCACAGCAAAAGATGAAACAACCTGTCAATCTACTTGATGAGATGATTTGCAGGCTTAAAAGCAAAAGAAAGAAGGTCACCTTATGAAGGGATTTCAAAAGGATTTCAGGATGCCACTTTACCTTGGGGATAAAGGTCATGTTCCTTTTAAATTTTGATGGAAAACCAAGAATGAAGAAGGACATCTGTACGTTCGCATGCATATTTAAATCTATATTTGTATTTATTTGTTGGCCTGCGTATTCATAGTTTATGATAAACAGATAAAGAAGTACAAGGCGTGTTATGTTATTTTTTAAGGAAATACAACTGTGAGTAACTGGAATAATGAAGATTAACTGCTCACAGTTCAGGAGGGTCTCAGTGCCACTTTACCTGGGGCTGGGGGAGATCCCAGACCCCAGACCCAACTGTTCTCAGCTCTGCAGCTGCAGCCTGAGGTCCAGGTGGGACCGACCAGGGTCAGCTGAGGCTGCTTCCTGCTCACAGAGGGTGCCTTCTCCTGGGTCCTCCATGGTGGAAGGGCAGGGAGCTCTTGAACTTCTCTGATAAGGACCTTAGTCCCCTTCATGGGCTGCACCCCATGAGCTCAGCCCCTCCCAGAGCCCCCCTACACACCAGCACCTGGGTGACTGGTCAACACACCACATTTGACTTGTGTGGTTACAGGAGTTTCCAACTGCCATATTGGTTTGGGGCATTTATTGTATGAGGTTTAAGCTGCCCTATTGGTTTGGGGCATTGCCTACATGAGGTTCCTGCTGCCATTTTTGTCCAGGGCATTTATTGCATGAGGTTCCTGCTGCCATGTTAGTTTGGGGCATCTCTTTGGTGAGTTTCCTGCTGCCATATTGGATTGGGGCATTTATCACATGAGGTTCTTGCTGCCATATTGGTTCAGGGAATTCAGAGATCACTGATCCCTCTTTTAGGTTGAAAGGCCAGAGGAATGGAACTGAACCCTTTCGCTTTCAGATTCAGGGGTGCATCTGCAAAGGGCACCCACCCAAGGGCCCCTGGCATGGCCAACATCAAGGGGTTGTGCCCCATGGCTAGTGGAGGGGTCTGGTACCTCCTGATGGTCCATTAGGGCCCCCCTTAAATGATTGACAGCTAATGCTCCCAGCTCTGGGCTGCAGCCCAAGATCCAGGTGGGGCAGCCAGGGGTCAGCTGAGGCTGCTTTCTGCTCCCAGAGGGTGCCTTCTCCTGGGTCTTCCATGGAGGAAGGGCAGGGGGCTCTCGGGTCTCTTTTATAAGGACCTTTGTCCCTTTTATAGGCTGTACCTCGGGAGCTCAGCCCCTCCCAGAGCTCCACCTCCAATACCATCCCCTGGGGCGAATATTCAACATATGATTTATATATTATTGCCATGGTCTAGATATGCACCCCGACTTCTAGACCATAGCAATATTATATAAATCTGTGTGAAATTATCTAATGGGGCCAGCAGGTCTGGGTGTATGGACACATGCAAAATGAGGCTTGCCGATGTTTATTTATTTGTACATCCATTTTTATGTTTTGAAACATGTGAAAGTGTTGCCTACAAAAATAAACGGAAAAAAAAATCATGTACTTTATGAAGACATAGAGGCTTAATTCTTTTTCTGAATGTTTATCATTTCAGATTTAATAATCCTGCATTATAAAAGGTTTCTTCCTGAATTGTTGAAAATGCAAGGCTTAATGTTCAGAGGTTTATGAATATTATAAGTGCAACTAATTCAGTGCCTGTCAAATTTCATAAATAGAGTCATGAAAATTTTGCAGTGATTGCATATAGCTTATGCAAACTTAAATATGTACTTTTCAATGTGCATATTAAATATAGAATATATTTAACATGCATATCAATGTGTATATATATAATAATTTCATTAACCATAATCAAAATATAACCATGATCATTAATTTTATTTGATATGATTAAAATATAAAATTGTTAAGACTAATTAGCATTATTAATTCATTATGCATTCATAAAGAAATGGTTATCAGTAATCGATATGATTGAATATTGATTGGTCATAATTGATATATAGTATAAAATAATAATATCATTATAAATCTTTTCCGTTCAAAGAAAAAAAAAGATCATTGTTTGATTTTTCTGCTTTCAAATAGAACAGCATTTGTCGATTTGTTCTGTGGTAATTCATCTTATGTCAATAATTTCAGAGCTATTCTTAAATGTCTATGATTTTTGTACTTATCTCTGACAATGATGTTATTTCCTTATTTACAATTTTTTAAAAAAGTATTTTCTTCTGTGTTGACCATGAGATGCTTGATATGCATTAAAATAATGGTGGTGTGTGCTTTATTCATTATTTTGAAGGGGGTGGTCTCCATAATTCATCATCAAAAATGGATTTTTTTCCCTTCAATTTAAATGTCCTATTTTTTTTTTTAATGGTACCAGGGATTGAACCCCAGGGTGCATAACCACGGAGCCATATCCCAGCTCTTTTTATTTTATATTTCAAGACAGGGTCTCACTGAGTTCTCAGGACCTTGCTCAATGGCTGAGGCTGGCCTCCAACTTATGATCCTCCTGCATCAGCCTCCTGAATGGCTGGGTTCACCAGTGTGTGCCACTGTGCCAGGAAAATGTCCTGAGGCTCTGCCTGTCGAATTTGGGAATCGTATTCCATTTTCATCCGTGTGTCTGCCTCTCTGAAGATGTGCATGTGATTTTGTGTGTTAATAGCTGCAGGCACTGATCCAGTGTGCAGATGCACGACACTTAAAATGCGTTTTGATTCGCAGAATACACACAACACGCCGACAGGTGTCGTACGTTATCAAGCCTAGAGATGTTTTTATAATTTTAAATAAACATACACATGCTGGTTTATTCGTAAGAGGAATAGCACTTTGAATTTGAGAGACAAAGTGATCCTTGCCTTGACATGTACGCACACATATTTGATGTTAAGGTTCTTGATAAAAATAAATGACCAATCAAAATGTTCCAGCAAGGGCCTCTCCTTTAGGGTTATCATTAGGGACATGTTTTCTCCATATTAATGTAAGAACTCGATATTGCAATTTTGAGATTTCCTCCCTTTAATCTTTTTTTCAGGCGAAGACCTATATTGAATTTCGAAAGAAACATGTAATTATAGCAAGTTGAATGAAAGCAAATTTGGGGAGCGTTCAGAACCTCCTTAGGCAGGAGAAGAATGGAAAATAGACAACTTTGAATAAAAAGGCATTATGAAATCACAGAGCATTCAAATAGACTTTTTTTTTTTCCCTTTTGGTGACCGAAATTCAGAAAGAACACGACACGCCCACAAAATGTCGGAGTTTCTCCAACATTTCTCCTTAAGAAAAAAAAGCCGGGTCCTATTATAAAATTGAATCGATCATTTTGAAAACGAATAAGACAAGGAACAAATAATAAAATCTCATGTTTCAAGAACTGTGGTTGGGAGAAGACTTGAGAAACCATATATCTGATAAAGGATCAATAGCCAACATACGTAAAGAGTTCTCGGGGTAGGGGTGCAGCTCAGCGGGACGGGGCTTGGGTAGCCTGTGCAAAGGCCCAACTTCAATTCCCACTAATTTAAATATAAAGGAGAAAGGCTTTTCACAATCATAAGTAAAAGAACAGAGGAAGTCCAGCTAGAAAATTAAAAAAAAAAAAGACATAAATGGAATTTTCACCAAAGAATCTATGCCAATGACAAAGAAGCCTATTTTTTAAGAGCATATCGTATGCCATCGTGCATTAGTGACAGGCAAAGTAAAATCACAAGTAATATCACGACACGCCAGGTTCAGTGGTGCACGCCTGTAATCTGGGAGGCTGAGGCAGGAGGATGGCAAGTGGGAGGCCAGCCTCAGAAACTTAGCAAGGCCCTCAGGAACTTGAGGTCATAAGGATGGGGTCCTCACGATGACATTAGTGGCTTTATAGAAAGAACAAAGACCCGAGCTACCATGATTGTTTTGTTTCCCCCAGGATACCCTCCGCCATATTGAAATGCAATAAGAAAGTGTCACCAGATGCCAGCTCCCTGCTCCTGAAGATCCAGCTCCCAGAGCCATGAGCCAAATAAACTTCTCTTCTTCATACATGACCCTGTCTCTGGTACTCAGCTATAGCAACAGACAATGAGCTAAGGTAACTACAAAGTCAGATGGATTCTCCTTTACAGAATAAGTCCCCGAAGGACTAGGGGACCTGTGAGTGTCTGTAAAGAGTTCCTCCACTAGTCTATGCATTCTATCTCTTTTAATCAGATCACATTGAATACCCTTGCACATATAATCAATGACTGAAGATTACAGATAGCCCCTGTTATGATGCTGTGACAAAATACCACAACCCAGGTGTCTTAAATAGCAAAAATTTATTCTGTCCAGGCTGGAGCCAGAGGTCCAGGCATGGACAGGGCTGGCTCCTTCTAAGGCTTCTCTCTGGGTCTCACAGACGCTGTCTTCTTCCTGTGTCCTCCCAGGGTTGTCCCTCTGTGTGCGTCTGTGACCTCATCTCCTCTTCTCCAAGGACCCCAGTCCTGTTGGATTAAGGTCCTTCCGTAATGATAAACAAATGCAGTCACACTCTGAGAGAGAACTAGAATTCAGTATCTGACCTGGAGGGATAGTCTTTGACTTGGAAGGAACTATGTCCACACTCATTTCCCAAAGAAACCAAGACAAAGATCAAGTTAAAACTAAAGTATTCATTTCACAGTGGCCGTCGCTATGACGGAAGATTATATGACAATCCTGAACGTCAAGTCGTATTTCAAGATAATGTGCGCTCATTTTTTATTTCCATTTTGTCTTCTATTTGCTCTCTGCTGCAAATATGTGGTTTTTAGAAACTAGCATGTGTAAAAGGACTGAAGGAGATATTTCCCAATTTATTTCATGGCCGACTCCCTGGCTCTGGCCCAAGGGGAGCAGAACAAGATGGCGGCAGGGCCTGGAGGAGGAGAGCAGCTCAGGACAGGGCACCAGGGAGCAGAGAGAGCTCTGCTCACCAGGGACAGGACAGAGACCCCAAAGGCACCGCCCAGGGACCCCCTCCTCCAGCCACCCCCCACCTGCTGCAGTCACCACCCAGTGAGTCCATCCAAGTGGATTAATCCACTTTTCGTCTACACCCAGTGAGTCCATACAAGTGGATTAATCCACTATTAGATTACACCAGGGAGCAGAGAGAGCTCTGCTCACCAGGGACAGGACAGAGACCCCCAAGGCACAGCCCAGGGACCCCCTCCTCCAGCCACACCCCACCTGCCTAGAGTCACTACCCAGTTAATCCATTCAAGTGGATTAATCCACTGACGAGGTCACACCTCTCCTAAACCAATCATTCCAACCCTGCATGGTCTCCCACATGAGCTTTTGGAGACACCTCAGATTTGAATCACAATAATTTCTTTTTCCAGAAATAATGAACAGATGTGATACTCCGTGCAGGGGGAGATTTGGGGCTTGTTTATTTAACATTTACTTTATTGCCTTTTGAACTGGGTTTTGCTTAATGATGCTCACCTAAATAGCTGTTTATGGGTAAAGAATAGCTCAGAATATTAATGAGGAAACTGCAATGAATAAAATATCCCTGTTGACCTGAAACCAAGATGAAATCCAGGCAAAAGGCCTGAACTATATTCAGTGGAAGAAATAGATCTACCAATTCCTTATCCTTAGGAAAATCATAATAATCCTTTCCAAACATTGATGGTGACCTAAGTGACAAAATCAAAGAGAAACATCTTATTTGGATTTTTAGTGCCTCGGCCTCTCAAGTAGATAAACACTCAAATACTGAGATGCTGATTCACAATGGATGGGTGGATAAAGAAAATGTGGTTTAGATTCACAGTGGAATATTACTCAGCCACAAAGAAGAGTGAAATCATGGCATTTGCAGAAAAATGAATGGAACCAGATACAGTGATTTTTAACCAAAATAAACTGGACACAGAACGTCACAGGTCATACCTTTTATGTTACATGCAGAGCTGGAGGACCTCAGCTCCCTTATTATCAGATATTATCAACAAAAATAAGTCTAATGAGTCTTCAGCCCGGAGTGGAAGATCAGGGTATTAGGCAGACTAAGACCATGCTCTTGAGAATAACGAGGGACATGAATGTGTAAGACAATGAACGCCAAGTTCACTGTGGTCTCTGTTCTGACCTCCAGGTGAGACACGGAAGGTCGACTCAGTAGCATCTTGTGGACTTAGTATGCCCCGACTGGTTCCTGCCCGTGCAAAGAGCCTTCTGAGGAGCCCCTGGAGGAATTCCAGTTGGGACAGGAGACTTAAAACAAACCGATCCTACACTCCACGGAATTTCCTTCTTGGTCCTTTCAGAGAGGAAATACCCCCTTATAATTTGGAAAACCATAGTATAACATTTAAATTTCATCCAGCATTTTGCTGGGTTCAGAAAATCACCTGCAGAGGTGACCTCTCCATTCAGAATGGAAGGTGGTAGAAGAAATGACACATTGAAATCTCATCACCTAAAGTGGGACTTCAGGGGTGGTCACGGGATTTCACATCAGCACCCGCCATGTAGCACTGAGTAGAAGCAGAGCATTAACCCCAGCAGCCATGTCTCCAAGGATAGGTGTGTTACAGCCGCCATTATTACCGTAGACCTTCACTTTAGATACGTCATCGTCTGCATTGGAGTGACATATATTTGTGACCATGCAATTTATTTCCTTTGTTAACCTGTCACATGGGAACAGTGATCTGGATAATAATCATAGTTGACTAGCACCACTGGTTCCAATATGGTTATCTTGCATTTGTTTATCTATCTATCTATCCATTTGTACATTGATGCATGCATTCTCCATCCTTCATCCATCCATCCATCCATCCATTCATATGTCCACCAATCCATCTACCCATTTATCTGTAAATCCATCCATCCATCCACCCATCCTTCATCCATCCATTTATCTATTCATTCATCTATCCATCCATCCATCATCTGTAAATCTACCAATCTATCCATCCATCCATCCATCATCTGTTCATCCTTCAATTCATCCATCCATCCATCCATCTGTCCATACATCATCTTTCCAACCAACCATCCATCAATCCATCCATCCATCCATCCATCCATCCATCCATCATCTGTTCATCCATCTGTCCATTCATCCATTCATCCATCCACCCACCATCTACCTAATCATCCGTGTGTTTGTCCAGCCCTCCATCCATCCATCAACCTAATCATGTACACATCATCAATTTACCTACATATCTATCCACCCATCATCATTTTCTCATCCATCCATCCATCCATCCATCCATCTATCCACCCATTTATCCATTCATTAATCTTCACTCATTCATTCTTCTGTAAATCTATCAATCCATCCACCCATACATCCATCCACTCATCTGTAAATCCATCCATCATCTTTCCATCCATCCATCCATCCATCTTTCTATCTATTCATCTACCCATCCATCCACCCACTAATCCATTCATCCATCCATCCATTCATTTATTTGTAAATCCCTCCATCTATCCATCCATAATCTTTCCATCCATCCATTCATCCCACCATCCATCCATCATCTGTTCATCCACCCACCCATCCACCCATCCATGTATCCATTAATTCATCTATGCACTCATTCAGTCATCTGTAAATCCATCAATCTATCCATCCATCCATCCATCCATCCATCATCTGTTCATCCATCTACCTATTTATCTGTGTATTTGTTCACCCTTCCATTCATCCATCAACCTACTCATGTATATATCATCCATTTACCTTCATATCCATCCACCCATTATAATTTTTTATTCTTCCATTCATCCATCCATTCATCCATTCATTCATCTTCACCACCATTCTTCTGTAAATCCACCCATCCACTCACCCATCCATCCATCCATCCATCCATCCATCCATCCATCCATATTTCCATCCATCCTCCCATCCATTCACTCATCCATCTTTCTACCTATCAATCTACCCATCCATCCACCTGTCAATCCATCCATCCATCCATCCATCCATCCATCCATCCGTAAATCCATTCATCCATGCATCACCGTTCCATCCATCCATCATGTGTTTATCTACCCATCCATTTATCCATTCATTCATCTAACCACTCATCCAGTCATCTGCCAATCCATCAATCTATCCATTCTTCCATCCATCATCTATCCATCCATCTGTCCATTCATCCATTCATCCATCCATCCACCATCTACCTAATTATCCGTGCAATCGTCCTTCTCCATCCATCCATCAACCTACCCCACATACACATCCTTAATCTACCTAATATCCATCCACGCTTCGTCCATCTTTCCACTTATTATCCCATTTTCACAAGGTCATGGGTGTTCATGGGCCCGCGTGCCAACCCAAGAACGAGAATATCACCAACACGCTCCACCCACCTACGTGCTGTCTCCCTTACCATGTGCCCATCTCTGCAACGCATGTCACCAATATCTTTAAAGTTTATCGACAGATTTTTTACATGTTTTTTTTTTTTTAAATCTAACGAGCTCTGCTCTATTTTTCATAAGTGTTGGAATCTCCATGTGCCACCTTGGAGCATGCAGAGGATGCTGCATTTGCAGAGATCCTACAAGTTCTTGAGGACAGTTTTCCAAGATGGATGCTTCTTTGTCCCACATTTGCTTGGTGGGAAGACGGCATGGGTCTCATTCGGCACCAACCTGTTCCTTCTAATGCTACAGAACTTCCTCTGCCGTGATCCTTGCATTGAACAAAATGATTGATCTTATGGATTTGCCTGATGGCTTTTGACAGGAGACCCTTCAGGATGACATGAGCCACAGAGTATTTCAGGTCACCCAACTACCTAGGGAGACATACAAGCTCCATTTCCCAATTTTAGCTAACAGGTGTGAAGAAATGATATTGGCTTTATAAAAAAAAATAATCCCCCCGAATCCTACACAAGACCTGCGTGCTTTCCAGGTCTGCATGCAAAGGAATTGCTCACCGTCGGTTGGATCTCCTTTAAAACATGTGTACAGCGGGGACTTTGATCACACACCATGTGCAAATTTCTTGTTAGCTGTAACAGGCACGCTATTCTGATTTTTTTTTTTTTTGCAAAAGCAATACTTTGGAGAATGCAGAAAATTATCATGATTGGAAAACATGATCAGAGCATTGGCCGTGGGCTGAATTTTGAAGTCTCTGCTTACCTGAATTACGCAGTGTTTTCACTGTCAGCCTATTATCACTGATCCCCCAATTATGGATCTGATGTTCTCACCTCTTTATTCTACCGTATTTTCTAGATATTAGCTACTGACATATAGTGTCCTTGCAGCCCACCAAAATGTATAAGAAATGGAAAAAAGCCATTTTCCTGGGGCAGGGAGATATTCACACTGAACTTTGCATGATGATTTTCACACTATGGATAATAACTCAGCCAGAAAAAGAAAGATCCTGCCTTTGAAGGTGACTCGTTTATATTTAGTCAACTTCTTGGCATGAAAAGCTCAATTTCATTTTATTTTTTTTTGGTACCAGGGATTGAACTCAGGGGCACTCGACACTGAGCCCCATCCCCAGCCCTATTTTGCACCTTGGATGCTGATTTCCTCAGGCATTTTGTTACAGCAACGTAAAGCTAATACAGCTTTTTCCTTCATTGCGTCCTCCTTCCTGTCCTCCCTCTCTTCCTCCCCTGCATAAAGACTGCGGGGGGACCACAGAGGCCACCAGAGAAACTCATTAGGGAAAGTTTTACAAACCAGTTGGAGAATCGAAAGCTGAGAGGTGCATCCCCAAACTCCACAAATATCAAGGCAGGGAAGCCAAGCAGTATCAGAAGGAGTGTTGAAATCTGTGGGCAGAAGCTGGCTTGGACAACCCCTGACCCAACTAGGTCAACTTGAAACTCAAGAGCAGGTGGATGAGAGAGCACCTTCCATTCCTTGGTCTCCATGAGTTAATCCAAGATGGCGACCGGATCCTGAGTGGCCGCCACCAGGGGGCCAAGAACTGATGGGGAATCTGGTGGAACCAGCTCCCAGGAGTCCCTCTGGCTGGGATGATGGATAGATTGAACGAGGATGAGCTTCAACTTTCCAAGACCCCAGGGATGGACCACTCTGCTTCAGTCAGCAAACTTGGGTGTCTCTGTCCATCAGGATATTGTACCAGGACCCTGTGACTCAGAGGGCTCCACCGAATTTGTATTTCTATGCTTGCATTTGTCTTTAAATTTACAAAATACTTTCAAGATCTGCTGCACGGTCATCTCTGGGGGAATCCTCCTTACCTTCCAAATGCGAACAAAAATTAAATAAAATGGAATCATTGTCTCAAGACCCTGGAAGACCAAGCCTGCTGGTCCAAAAGGAGCCTCACTTTGGTATTCCCATTCTTCTCCAGGATCGCCATAGACATGGTCATCATTTCTGATGGCAACGAGTTGCAATGGATTTTTAAGAACTTGACCACAGGTATCTGAAGATAAATGACAATTTAACTCCAGTTCTGCGTATTCCTATGTAGGTGGCTTAAGTAAAGGACTCCATTCTATGATATGATTTAAAACTCAGAGTCGATTTGTAACGTAAAGTATACACGTCAATACATGTGCATAAATACAAATATAAGCATGCATAGAATCATAAATATATATATATATATATATATATATATATATATATATATATATATATATATATCCACCTGCAACACAGTCAGGATTCATTTGGGGGTGACGGCCAGAAAAATAGAGTGAAGCAAAAAAAAAAATAGAAATCAAAAATGCCGAAAAGATGCTAAATGATGGATGGGAAATTGTGTGATGTGGATTGGAGCCTGCGTCGCAGTCAATGGGGGGAAAGCAAAGAGACGTCTGATTAGCTGATGTTTTATGGGAACATTTCGTTTGCTTGACAAAAGCTGCAAACTACAGAATGTCTTTGTCAGGAGGGAATTTGATTGATGAGCTGCAGCAGGCTTTCCAGTGGCCGCTACTTGGTCAAGAGGGACAGGGGACTTAAGAGATGACCTCCAGGTGACGATCTTGCTTGGAATCCCTAGGAAAGAGACGTCTTTTCCTGTCCACATTGGAAACACTGGCAGCGTCCAGTGTGGGTCTTCGCACAGGGGACACAAGTCGATTCGCCAACCTGAGTCAGAGGTATTTGCTTCCCTGGGGAAACGCAAGTCAAGAAGAGTTGTCATGAGAGAATTGGGGATTTAGACCTGGGTCCCGTCCCCAAGATATCTGTGATGGTTTAGAGGGGAGGAGTCTCCAAGCAGCTCCTGGGTGACATACGCTAAGGAAGTTCAGAGGTGAGAAGATGGGTTATGAGAGGTGTAGACTAAAAGTGGATTAATCCACTTGGATGGACTCACTGGGTGTAGACGAAAAGTGGATTAATCCACTTGGATGGACTCCCTGGGTGGTGACTGCAGCAGGTGGGGTGTGGCTGGAGGAGGGGTTCCCTGGGCTGTGCCTTTGGGGTCTCTGTCCTGTCCCTGATGAGCAGAGCTCTCTCTGCTCCCTGGTGCCCTGTCCTGAGCTGCTCTCCTCCTCCAGGCCCTGCCGCCATCTTGTTCTGCTCCCCTTGGGCCAGAGCCATGGAGTCGGCCACCAGGGACTGAACCTCGGACACCGTGAGCCCCAAATAATTTTTCAGAATAATAAGAGATATATTAACGTGGAGGACCCTGCACTAGAAATGTATGAGGTTTTGCTCAAATTTCCTACTGTTGTGTGTGGGGTTTCTGCTGAGGACTTGCACAGAGAAGCAAATCCATCCTCCAAGTCCTTCCCTGTCTCATCCTGCATCTCCGTTGCCTGAGCGACTCCTCTCACCCCGATTCCTAAGCATTCCCTGTGGTTTTTCATTTGCAAATTTTAAGTATAGAAAATTCTGGGATTTATTGCAACATATTCTTATACAGGCATAAAAAAAAAATGTGCTCCCATTCCATTTCCGGGAGTTCCTCTTCTTCTAGAGGACTGACCTTCCTTGTAGGTATGGATTGAGTATTTTTAATGGATGCATTAAGCTTATGCATACAGGCGGAATTCATTATGGTATCTTCTTACCGACCCTTGGCATCATCGTTCAATTGAATTCCACACTTCTTTCCCTTTTCTACCCATCCTCCCTCCACCAGGAAACCCTTCCTCTCCTGTATGATCTCTCTTCGGTTTTCCTGAAATCCTCCTTTTCTTTCCTCATTTCTCTGTAGCTTCTGTATATGAAAAACAAAATGTGTATATTTGACCCATGAGTTTCTGAGCCCGCCTTAATCCACTTAGCGAGGTGCTCTCTGGGCCCATCTATTTCCCTGCAGATAACCTCAATTTATTCTTCTTTACGGGGAGTGCGACTCCTTTGTGGACGTGCAACCATGTTTTCTGGACCTGTTCATCCACATTCATGGACACCTCGGCTGGTTCCTTAATTTGGATATTGGGAATTTTGCTGCTATAAGTGCCGTAACACCAATAACTTGAATTTAATGCTTTTAGATAAAAACAGAGAGTGGTATTAAGTGGTTCGCCTCTTTGTGAAGTTGGAGAGAACTTGCTGTCTGTGTTCTAATGAGTAAAATGACCCCAGTTGGCCATGTTCATTTCCTACCCCACAAATATGATCATTAAGATCATGTTACGAAAATCACCCCCCGACGCAGCCCGTCTAACTCACAGTCACAGTATCAATTTTTTCTGAAATTTTTACAATTGTCGATCAATGCACAGGGAAAGAGTGCTTCAACTCTGTGTCTGCATATTCTCCACCTGCAGATACCACCAAAAATGAATGAAATAAAAAATAATCCCCTGGAATCCCGGCGGCTCGGGAGGCTGAGGCAGGAGGATCGTGAGTTCAAACCCAGCCTCCGCCAAAGGGAGGCCGTAAGCAGCTCAGGGAGACCCTGTCTCTAAATAAAATGCAAAATAGGGCTGGGGACGGGGCTCAGGGGTCGAAGGCCCCCTAAAGTCAATCCCTGGTACCGTCCAAAACAGCATGGTATAGCAAGAATTTGCAGAGCATGCACAAGGTATCAGGTATTCTAAGTCACTGAGAGATGATTTTAATATTTGGGGCGTGTGCATGAGAAATATACAAGATTCTTTGCAAATATTTCAAAATTTCCTACGAGGGGCATCTGCAGATGTGGACATCCAGGGTGTCCTCGGATCAAATGCCCCGCGACTGCTGTGGGACCGCTGTGTGACTCTAGGGGTCAACCGTCTCAGATTCGTGTCCGGCTGCAATCCCCACCAGCCATTTAGTCTTTCTGGGTTTTAATTGTGTCTCTAAAAATTAAAGCCCGCGATCCATCCCGTGAGTTTGTGGTTATGTGTGGAGCCGACACATTTACGATGGTCCATAAAATCATACCGACTTGGTGTGTTTTTCCTAATTGCTTGTAATAGCTTGTTTACCACCACCATGAAAAAAATATATATATGCATTTTATTTTATTAACACTTTTCCGTTCTGAAAGACGCAGGATGTATTTCAGCGGGTGAGGAGCTGTCTGGACAGGCTGGGTTTTTAAATGTTGGGTTATTTCCGTCATGCACCTCGGGAGACAGAATTTATGGAGCGTGGATGATGGGGCAGGTAAACTGCAAACACTCGTTGGCAAAGCAAACAGAACCGTATAATTTCATGGTGATATTCGCAGTGTCCTTTGGACCAGCCCGTCTAAGAGAGTCATTGGATTCAAATAGGATTCCTGAGCAGAGAAAGAGAGAGAGAAAAAAAAAATAGCAACCAAAACCTCTCATCAAAAAATGGACTCTGGTTGCCGATTCCAAAAAACTCGGGAGGCTCAGTCAGGAGGATCGCAAGTTGGAGGCCAGCCTCAGCCACTTCAAAAAGCCTTAAGCAATTGAGCAAGATTTGAAATTTTAAAAATGAATTGATAATTATAAAGAGATGGGGATGCGTCTCCGTGTTGGAGTGAAAGGGACGCCATGACCTTAGGAACACGTAAAATTGCACCAATCGTGTGACCCCACTGTATGCACAGCCAGAGACGGGGAAAATTCTGCTCCACTGGTATACCATGAATCCTGTTGTGGAACTGGTGAGAACTGACAAACAAATGAATTATTTTTTTTTTTAAAAAAATGATCATGGTATGATATTTAGACTCAGGGTCTCACTGAGTCACTCAGGGCCTCGCTAAGTTGCTGAGGCTGGCCTCCAACTTGGCATCCTCCTGACTCAGCCTCCATGTGTTGAAATATTTAAAGAGCTCACCTTTTAAATTTTTTTTTTTTTGAAAAATCTAGTTCATCTTCGGGTATTGACAATACAGCACCCGTCTTCCATTGCAAACCAAATTGTTCTCGGTGGTACGACTGCACAGTCTAATTCCATGGAGCTACCTTTGGTTTCTCATTTTATTTCAGAGTTACGTGGGATCCATGAATCTGCATGAACGTCCAGGTAGCTGCAATTTCTCCCGGCCTCGTCTTCTAAAATCTTTCTTTCTTTTATTGTCCACCATCCTCAAGTCGGTGGAACCATCTGGCGAATCATCCATTTATTATATGGATTTTCTATGTCGCTCCCTGGTTCTCCCGTGCAATATTTGCAAATATCTTCAACAAACGAACTCGGTTGAGAGTTTTTCTATGAAAGTAACACGGAGCCGTGCGGATATTGATTTTTTTTTTTTTCTCAAAGCCACGTACTTTTGCAAGACAGAAGAAATCTCGGGAAACACTAGATCCCCTTTTTATAGTAAAGGAAAGAAAAACCTTCTTATAAGTCACTTAGTCAATAATTTTTTTTTTCTTTTAGTAACAGTGATTGATTGAACCCAGGGTCACTTAACTCCTGAGCCCCGTCCCCAGCCCTTTTTTTATATTTTATTTAGAGACAGAGTCTCCCTGAGCTGCTTACGGCCTTGCTAGGTTGCTGAGGCTGGCCTCCCACTTGGGATCCTCCTGCCTCAGCCTCCAGAGTCTCTGCGGATCCCAGGCCTGGCTCATAATGATATCTAATCATGGTACAGTTCAAGGTCAGTCGTCTGCCCTTCATGCATACATATCTTTAATCAGGAATATACGCTCTATCATTTGCATGTATCTGTACAGGTGGCTCCATTCCTAGTGCAGCATCCGCTGCATCCCAGGGAGACGGAGGAGACCCTGAGTCCTGCTGCGAATATATATCATATCACACTCACCCCTCAGCAAAACAGAAGGGGTTTGCCAATAATAAAAATAGAGAAGCAATGACATTCGACATTGCCAAGGTCAATCTCTCTCTCTTGGTGCAGATGAGCAGGGTGAGAACGGCACGTCGATGGCTCAGGAGAAAGATGTGCATTTGCGTTTAGGTGTCTTTAGTTTAAATGGCGAATGCTTTTCTTCAGAATCTTGGTTGACCTGAATCAAATGCGTGTGCACGGGAGGACGGGCTTGTTATTAGCTTTGCAGATGCCTCCTCCGTCATTTCTTTTAAAACGTTTTGATGAATATTACGGATTCATTCTTTTTTAGAGATACGTGGCAGGAGAGTGTATTGGGACATATGATGCACACGGGGAGGATGATTTTCCCATTTTTTTGGTTGTGCCCGATGTGGAGTTTCACGGGTCGGGTGATCATATAGGAAAATGGCAACGTGATGTCTGGCTCAATCACTGTCTTTCCTATTCCCATTCCCTCTCCCTTCCCTTCATTCCCCTTTATCTAATCCAGTGGATTTCTATTATTCCCTCCCACCCCTTAGTGTAAATGACCATCCGCATATTCACTTAGCATGATAGTCCCCAGCTCCATCCATTTATCAGCAAACGCCGTGATTTCATTCTTCTTCATGGCTGAGTAATATTCCACCGTGTATATGTACCTCAGTCTCTTTATCCATTCATCCACCCAAGGGCATCTAAGTTGGCTCCATAGTTTAGCTATTGCGAATGGTGCTGCTATAAACATGGATGTGGCTGTGTCCCTGGCTGTGTGCTGATTTTAAGTCCTTTGGGTATAAACCTAGGAGTGGGATGGCTAGGTCAAATGGTGGCTCCATTCCTAGTTTTGTGAGGAATCTCCATCCTGCTTTCCCAACGGGTCACATCCATTTGCAGTCCCACCAGCAACGCAG
Source organism: Urocitellus parryii (assembly GCF_045843805.1). Lineage (NCBI taxonomy): Eukaryota > Metazoa > Chordata > Mammalia > Rodentia > Sciuridae > Urocitellus > Urocitellus parryii. The sequence continues at coordinate 1,654,262 of NC_135548.1, forward strand.
AATATAGTGGATGTCCTTTTTGATTGGAATGAGATTAGAATCTAAAAAGCGTTTCCACGACTTTGAAAGCACACTTCTAAAAGACCTCCAACAGAAAGCAACCCTCCCACTTCAACCAAAGCATATTGCTTCACATGGACGAGCTATCGAAAGCCCAGAAACATGCAAAAGAGTCGAAAAATGTACGTTGAGTTCAAGCCCTTCCTTACCTATATCTGTTACTCTTTAATATTCTGTTTTATTTTCTGTGTGGCATTTTATATAGTTATACACCATCCTGTTTGGCATTTTCTGTGGTCGGATCATGTTTTTTTTTTAGAAGTCACTTTTTTAGCAGTAAACCCTCTTATAATACTACCTTTCCTCCCGTCTACAGTGGAACCCTGCACGGACCCAAGTTTTTCTCTCGCCCTGGGCTGCTGCCTATGACCTGTAACTTACCTGTAGACATAGGGGCAGCCCATATTGCTATGGATTTAGTTTGCGATGCTCCTCATCTGGAGCACAAAGAGCCATTTCACTTCTCCTGAATGTCGTGTTTCACGTTATCAACAAAACGGAAGGTCTACCAGGATCATCTAATTATGGTCGTAACCATGGTCCCGGGGATATTTCAAAAATCTGATATTTTGACAAAAAATCCTACATGCAAAACAGCTGATTTAATGCCAGCAATAGCCATCAGGCTGGTGGATCTATTTCTGCTCCATCCACGGAGACCATGGGTTCCCCCTGCAGACTCCACTGGGCTGGGCGGTTTGGATCTCGGGCTGTCCTGATTTGGGGGTGTCCAGAGGTGAACGGTTCTCCTTCCCAAGTCCCCCTCATGTCGAAGCAAAATAGCATGTTCTCTTCCTTATGCCTAGAATCATTAAATATCCGTTGGATGTTGATCATGTGTCCCACATGCTTACACTGCTGAGATCTAGAATGTTATTTATTGCTCATCATGGTTATCCGTACATCCCCAAAACTCAGCCTCTGCTCCAGCCAGGAAAAGGAGGCGATGGGATCGTGTTACTACAAAGATGAGTGCCTCCAGGTTCAAAGTGAAGCAGTTAAAGGGAAGATAAACTTGAGTCCATCCTTCCAAATTAGAGAATTAGAAGGGTTTTTTTTGAAACGTTTAAGTAGAGCCAGGCTAGAGGCTGAGGGAGGAGGATTGCAACATGGAGGCCAGCCTCTATAACTTAGTGAGGCCCTCAGCAATGTAGTGAGATTGTTTCTCAAAATAAAACACAAACAAGGCTGGGGATACGGCTCAGTGGCTAAGCACCCCTGGGTTCAATCCCTGGTACCAGAGAGAGAGAGAGAGAGAGAGAGAGAGAGAGAGAGGGAGAGAACATGAATCAATCATTGATTTTGACAGCAATTAGATTCTGCCCTCCCCCCTCCCAGTGTGCAAATCAATATTATATAAATCAATGTACACAATCATCTACGCATCTTTGGTGCCTATCCACAATTCTGTACGTTTTCACTACAAATAAAACCACGTTAGAGATATTAAAATGCTTCCATTTTCAACACCCAATGTGATACGTATTCTTTTTTTTTCATGAATTTAAATGCCTTCGCAGAATACAGGGGGTGGTGATGGGCCAAGAATTATTGGATTTCTCACACCAAATAAATGCAAGCTTTAAGCAGCAGTGATAGTTAAGGACAGGATCCCAAATATTAAATACGGGGTAAAGTTTCCTGCAGTTGATTTTCACAGGAAATGGCTCTGTCATTAATCAACCGCTTGTTTGCAAAATGCTGATGTGGTTTTGTAAGTATTTTAAATATTGCTATTAATTGGAGAATTTAAAGATTGCCTCTGGGACACAAGAAACCCCACTAAAAATCAGTGTAGTCATTACTGTGTAAAATAAGCGTGGGATTTCAATCAAGATAAAGACATCTAGATTTGGGAATGTGACATATTTGTGTATTGCTTCATTTTTTAAAATAAAAGTGAAAACTACATAATAAAATAAAATTAAAGGGAGAAAGATAGATGATGGATAGATACAGAGAGATGATAGATGGATATATTTAAATGGAAAGATATGGATGATAATACAGATTAAAGATAGATAAAAGAATAGATAAACAGGAGGGAGAGATAGCATAGTCAAATGGATAGATAAATGGATAGATATAAATAGATAACCATTAGGTATGGCTGATTGAACAATGCATTATATTGGATTGGATTGGATTGGATTGGTTTAGATTGTGTTAGATGGGCTTACATTTAATTGGATTGGACTGGATTAGATTGGATTGGGTTGGACTGGACTGGATTAGATTGGATTAGACTGGATTGGATTGACTCAGATTGGAATTGATTGGTTTAGATTGGTTGGACTGGATTGGATTGACTCAGATTGGAATTGATTGGTTTAGATTGGTTGGACTGGATTAGATTGACTCAGATTGGAATTGATTGGTTGGACTGGATTAGATTGACTCAGATTGGAATTGATTGGTTTATATCAGATTGGACTGGATTAGATTGACTCAGATTGGGATTGATAGATTGGATTGGACTGGATTAGATTGACTCAGATTGGAATTGATTGGTTTAGATAGGTTGGACTGGATCAGATTGATTCAGATTGGAATTGATTGGTTTAGATAGGTTGGACTGGATTAGATTGACTCAGATTGGAATTGATTGGTTTAGATTGGTTGGACTGGATTAGATTGACTCAGATTGGAATTGATTGGTTGGACTGGATTAGATTGACTCAGATTGGAATTGATTGGTTTATATCAGATTGGACTGGATTAGATTGACTCAGATTGGGATTGATAGATTGGATTGGACTGGATTAGATTGACTCAGATTGGAATTGATTGGTTTAGATAGGTTGGACTGGATTAGATTGATTCAGATTGGAATTGATTGGTTTAGATAGGTTGGACTGGATTAGATTGATTCAGATAGGAATTGATTGGTTTAGATTGGTTGGACTGGATTAGATTGATTCAGATTGGAATTGATTGGTTTAGATTGGATTGGATTGGACTGGATTAGATTTAGATTGGGTTGAATGGGATTGGCCTGGATTGGACTGGATTTTTTGGACTGGATTAGATTGATTTAGATTGGGATGAATTGGCTTAGATTGGATTGGACCGAATTACATTGGATTGGGTCAGATCGGACTGGACTGATTGGATTGGACTGCATTGGATTTGATTGGATTGGACTGGACTTGATTAGATTTGATTGGATTGGATTGGACTGAATTAGATTGGTTTAGATGAGATTGGATTGGACTGAGTTGCAATGAATTGGGCAGAAAAGATGGCGGCATGCCTGATCCTTTGGCTCATTTCCCCAGCTCCCTTCCCTAAGCTCTAATCTCCAGGAGGGAATAAATCCTGCCTGTTCATTCACGTTTGTATTCTCAGGACTTACATCAGTCTCCGACAATAGTCAAAAGCTCCATATTGTCATGGAAATGAGTCCTGGGCCTCACAGAGTTACTCGCAGAGTAATTGGGCGAATTTGAAAAGAAAGTAGACAAGGGTGCAGAATCCAAAAGCAGACAGCATTTGACACAGCTCCAAGATTTCCTATGGCAGGCGCACAATGAAGGGTGTTGAGGGAGATATTTTGGCTGTAAAGAGAAAAAGAACTGGAACAATGACCCATATCTTGGGCCACCCATTTCAGGCTCACTGGGGGGTAAATGGAGACAGATATAAAGGAACAAAGAGGCTTCCTTCTGGTAGGATCCACCCTCAACTGGCAGGACTGCAAAAATCTGCAAGAGACAGAGCACATTCATTGGAAGTTAAAACAACAAGGTTAAACAAATTGTTTCAATCACCTTTTTGTTGTTTTTCCCAGACCAAAAGTCCTGACAAGAACAAGTTAGGGCACAAATAGTTGATTCTGCATCACAGTTTCAGAGGTTCAGTTCATGGTTGGCTGACTCCATGGCTCTGGCCCAAGGGGAGGCAGAACAAGATGGCGGCAGGGCCTGGAGGAGAAGAGCAGCTCAGGACAGGGCACCAGGGAGCAGAGAGAGCTCTGCTCATCAGGGACAGGACAGAGACCCCAAAGGCACAGCCCAGGGACCCCCTCCTCCAGCCACACCCCACCTGCTGCAGTCACCACCCATTAAGTCCATCCAAGTGGATTAATCCACTATGAGTCTACACCAGGGAGCAGAGAGAGCTCTGCTCACCAGGGACAGGACAGAGACCCCAAAGGCACAGCCCAGGGAACCCCTCCTCCAGCCACACCCCACCTGCCTACACCTGCCACCGAGTTAATCCATTCAAGTGGATTAATCCACTGAGTAGGATCAAGCTCTCATAACCAAACCATTGCACCTCTAAAAATCCTTGCATTGTCTCATACATGAGCTTTTGGGAGACACCACCTATCCGTGCCATGATCGAAGTAGAGGAATTGTATTTGTAGCAAAGCAACAGAATGGAAAATATGGAAAATAGGGCATATTTTCACTGTGAATGTAGCTGTCAATCACAGCAAGAAATTGACAGGCATGTGCCCCTAGTTCCTTCCCCCTAGATCTGTGAAATCGTGTTGCTGTTCCCCTGTATGAGTTACCAGCATTATTCTTTTATATTCTTTATCATTTATCAAAAATTTCATTGCCAGCATACAAAACTTGAGTTGGTACCCTACCCGCAGGGCATGGATTCAATAAAATCATACATATTTAAAGTGCCACGTTGGATTGCACTTAATACCAGCAGGTTGGAGGCTGAGGCATGAGGATCACAAGTTATAGGCCAGCCTCAGCAACTTAGTGAGGTCCTGAGCAACTCAGTGAGACCCTGTCTCTAAATAAAATACAAAATCGGGCTGAGGATGGGGCTCAGGGGTTGAGTGCCCCTGAGTTCCATCCCCAGTACCACCACAACAGCAAAAATATACATGATACTCCACAAATATATGCTATTATTTTTGTGCATTAACAATAAAATAAAATAAATATTAGAAACTTCTCATGTGATCATATAATTTCACTATTACAAGAAATAGATTTGGCCAATCTAAATTCTAATTTTGCCTATTCTAGATGTACCTTTAGGTCATGCTAAAAAAAAAAATCTATTTTCAAGAGTAAATTACCCTAAAACTATTTCTATAAACAACCAGGAATTTGATGATAGGTGTTCATTCACTTTCTTGTTACTGTTTAAAAAAAAAAAAGAAGAACTTACAAGCAATTCAAAGAGGAGAAGTTTACCTGGGCTCATGGTGTCCGAGGTCCAGTCCCTGGTGGCCAACTCCATGGCTCTGGCCCAAGGGGAGCAGAACAAGATGGCGGCAGGGCCTGGAGGAGGAGAGCAGCTCAGGACAGGGCACCAGGGAGCAGAGAGAGCTCTGCTCACCAGGGACAGGACAGAGACCCCAAAGGCACAGCCCAGGGACCCCCTCCTCCAGCCACACCCCACCTGCTGCAGTCACCACTCAGTGAGCCCATTCAACTGGATTAATCCACTATTAGTCTACACCTATCATAGACTCTTCATTTCACCTCTGAATGTTCTTGAATTTCTCACTCATGAGCTTTATGGGACACCTCCTCTCTAAACCCTAACAACAGGATTTTACCTTTTTAGATAAATTTAGAGAGCAAAGGAAGATCAGTAGCATTCAGGTAGGGGTACCGATGGGGGAAGGAATTCCTGGGGACTAAATGGAGGTCACTGATTCCCCTGCATGCCTGATAATGTCAAAATAAGCCACCAAATTAGACATAACCATGATGCAGTCATCAAAGCATTCAAAATAAAAAGCATCAGAGAGCTTCATGGAATTGAATAAGATTGCACAGGAGATGATGGGAACGGAAGGTTGGCGATGGTTTTAATGTTGCTTTAGAAGCACACGTGGATAAACCCGTCGGAGAAGAACCTGTGCTGTCAAGACGCAGGAGCAAGGTGGGATTCCTGCTCTCAGTAGCCACCCGGACGACGCTGAGCATCATTTGCGCTGCAGGTACTTGGAAGTAAAAGGGTCAATCTAGAAATCCTGCTCTATCTTGGTCAGAAACACCATTTCCCCATTTCTGCACTGAGTGGAATGCACTGTCATTTTTCCTATCTTGGAATTCTGCAGCTGAATACTGCAAAGACTTTCCGAAGCTGTGAGACCAGAGTGTTATTGTCACAACCGTGTTCACTGTCATCCCTGACACTGGCTTGGACACACGGCTTTTGTTTGGAGTTACAGAATTGGAAAACCCGGACGTCAGGAACAGAGGTACACAGAAGGCAGATGCCCAACGTCAGCACCTAGTCTTGGCATGACAGAGAGCAGGTGACACTGGATTTGCCAATTCTGATTCCTTCAGCGTTGGGCACCGTGTGAGGCTGGTAGCATTTTTTCTTTTAATGCAGAATAGACTCCACAAAAAATGAAACTGCATTTTAAGTGATTTACTCCCATGAGCTTTTTCTGCGTGTTAATGTAACACTTTCACTTTACACAGTGTGAAAATATTAAAAGTGGATTCTGTTGTCTTCTGTGGACCCTGAAGAATCCCGTTTCATCCTTGAACTGTTATGCCCTCTGAAGAATCGAATGACATATAAGTAGATGCACAAATGAGAAAAAAAAAAAAAGACAACGTTAAAAGAAACATCTTCACACTTTGGCTCAGTTCCTCGGGGAAATTTCTTGTAAATCATGTTTCTCAAATCAGAAAATTTGCTCCATGAAGTCTCTATTTGAATAAACAGGGAAGTTTTGGGCTGAGAGTTAAAGAAGGAGGAGGCGTGACAATGTACTGGGGCCTCAGGAGATTCTCTCTGGTCCATTTATGCTGCTGTAACAAAATGCCAGAGACCAGGTGGCTTAAATGATGGACAGCTAATGCCCTCAGCTCTGGGCTGCAGCCTGAGGTCCAGGCAGGGCCGACCGGGGTCAGCTGAGGCTGCTTCCTGCTCCCAGAGGCGCCTTCTCCTGGGTCCTCCATGGTGGAAGGGCAGGGGGCTCTTGGGTCCTTATCCCCTTCATGGGCTGCACCTGGGAGCTCAGACCTCCCAGAGCCCCCCACCCTCCACAGCAGCACCTGGGTGGAGGGGTCAACACACCACCTTTGACTTGTGTGGTTACATGAGGTTCCTGCTGCCATATTGCTTTGGGGCATTTATGGCATGAGGTTCAAGCTGCCATATTGATTTTGGGCATTGCCTACATGAGGTTCCTGCTGCCATTTTTGTCCAGGGCATTTATTGCATGAGGTTCCTGCTGCCATGTTGGTTTGGGGCATCTCTTTGGTGAGTTTCCTGCTGCCATATTGGATTGGGGCATTTATTACATGAGGTTTGGGCTGCCATATTGGTTCAGGGAATTCAGAGATCACTGAGCCCTTTTTTAGGTTGAAAGGCCAGAGGAATGGAGCTGCACCCTTTGGCTTTCAGATTCAGGGGTGCATCTGCAAAGGGCACCCACCCGAGGAACCCCTGGCACGGCCAACATCAAGGGGTTATGCTCCATGGCTAGTGGAGGGGTCTGGTACCTCCTGATGGTCCATGAGGGCCCCCTTAAATGATTGACAGCTAATGCTCCCAGCTCTGGGCTGCAGCCCGAGGTCCAGGTGGGGCCGACCGGGGTCAGCTGAGGCTGCTTCCTGCTCCCAGAGGCGCCTTCTCCTGGGTCCTCCATGGTGGACGGGCAGGGGGCTCCCAGGTCTGTATTATAAGGACTCTCATCCCCTTCATGGGCTGCACCCCATGAGCTCAGCCCCTCCCAGAGCCCCCCTACACACCAACCCCTGGGGTCTACACGTGTGCGCTTTCTCAATGCTACAGTAACAACACTGTCACACACCACTGCATGGTTTTCTTTGGGTAAATATAGCTCAATAAATCTTGCCAGCGTATTAAACTTCTGGAGTGAAGTGTGGACGACTTCCATCATTTCTGGTAATTGAGCCCATATTGATTGCAAATGTGAGCTCAGGGAGCTGTGGCCAACGCCGCTTGGTTGTGCTCCGCCTGGATTTTCCAGGGCTGTTTGTCTTTTCAAATCCGAGTCGCAATAGCCAACTTCGCCTCTGATTCACTCGGTGGGAGAACATAAATGGGATTAGAGATAATTTTCCAGGATTATGGAATCTGATAAGCTTCTATAGCACCAGGCTTTTTACCCCTGAGGGCCCACTCGTTCCAAATCTTATATCGCCTAGAAAAAAATGGTGGGGTTGTGTGGTAGATTTCAAAATCAGCTCTTTTCTTGCGATAAATTCATATTCCTCATCATTAAAAATGGAAGGTGCTGGGGTCTATATGGATGAAAAAAATACATGTAATAAGAATTGTAATGCATTCCATTGTCAATGATTTTTTTTTTAAAAAATCAATAAAAAAAGAAAATAAATTAGCCAGGGATATTCAGAATTTTGGAAAGTTTCTCGCAGGGTAATGTTTTGCTTTATCAAGTGATTATGAAATCTGGTTCCAGACAGTTTGTTTTAATAGGTACGAAGCAAAAATTGATAGGAGCATTTAAAATAGGGGAGGGCATTTAAATAAGAAAAAAAAATGTTGTCTTCCTGTTGTGTAGTGGCTAATAGACACATTCATACATATTAAAATACACTTAATAGATACATTCATTGCACATGGTCTGGACAGCCAGCCCCTGGATGATGATTGACATGATTTAACTTCTATTATAAAAGAGAATGAGTTGATAAAGCCCTTTTTAAATACCCAGAATAGCTCTGTGCATGCCTATCATCCCAGAGGCTCAGGAGGCTGAGGTAGGAGGATCGCAAGTTGGAGGCCAGCCTCAGCAATTTATCAAGGCTCTAAGCAACTCAGTGAGACCCTGTGTCTAAATGAAAATATAAGAAAGGGCTGGGGATGGGGCTCAGTGTCAGTGCCCCTGAGTTCAATCCCTGGCACCCCCAACCCTGAAAATAAAATTTATAAATGAAAGTTGGTTGGAGACCTGACTGATGGCAAGGTTGTCTCTGGAATGTATTAAATTATGCATTTTGGGATATAAGAGGGCACTATCTGTTCCTACCTTGTGGTATGTGACAAGATGCCTTCTCTATTTTCCTTATTATGACTGAATTTCATAGTTGCAGATTAAGTTCTAGTTACATCTATTTAAACAAAACAGAGTCTGGTCCAGACAGGAAAGGATTTTTTTTGGGGGGGGGTGGGAGGTACCAGGGTTTGAACTCGGAGACACTCCATCCCTGAGCCCCGTCCCCAACCCTATTTTGCATTTTATTTAGAGACAGGGTCTCCCTGAGTTGCTTAGGGCTTCACTTTGGCGGGAGGCTAGCTTTGACCTCGTGATCCTCCTGCCTCAGCCTCCCGAGTTTCGGGGATGATAGGCGTGTGCCACCGAGCCTGGCCTTAAATTACTTTTCTAATTTATTATTAAAATTCTCGTTCACGAACACTGCAAGCCTGCTACAATGAATACTTATGGAGCAGGAGCATAAATGTAAGTTTCGCTTGAATTGCTTTATTGTTGAATATTGAATTTTTATTATTGAATATTGAATTGCCCAACGGTTCCTCCTTCTTTCCATGCAGATTTTCAAACATCTTAACTTTTTATGTATTTTTTTTTTCAGATCTACTTTTTCTTTGTGTTGAGTTCAGCGGACATTGAACAGCATGCAAATTTCTATTTTTCCTTTATATTTAAAATTTTCAATTTATTTTCTTGATTTGCACTTTTAAACTTTTTTAGTGATTTTTTTATTTGTTCTTTTTTAGTTTTATTCTGTGAACATGCAAAACTCATCCTGCTCCTTCTTGCGATCCCCACCTCCATCTCCAACCCTTGCAGATCGGCAGGAGCAACCCGGTATTTGCTTCACCACGGGCTTACATCGCTTTGCAATTTCATATAAATGGAAAAATCCAGTTTGCATTTTTTTTAAAAAAATTTTTAAGAGTTGTAGATGGGCACAATACCTTTATTTATTTATATGTGGTGCCGAGGATCGAACCACCTTTTGCACCAGTATCGAAACACCTGCGCTTTTCCTGAATGAATATTTGAAAGCAGCTGTCAATCACAAAACCTGATGGTTCTGCAAGACACATGAAGTTTGGGGTCTTCTCCACTTTCCAGAACTAACCCTAAAAGGCGTGTGGGGGCTCCCCGTGGGGCCAGGCTGAGCCAAGGAGGAGAGCGAGGCGCAGAGCATCTGTGTCTTATTCACAAGGGCCGCAGGAGGATTGCAAGTTCAAAATGAGCCTCGCCACTTAGTGAGGCCCCAAGCAACTTCCTGAGACTCTGTCTCTAAATAAAATATAAAAATGGCTGGGGATGGGGCTCCGTGGTTAAGTGTGTTTGGATTTGATCCCTGCTTACCTCTGCCACCCCCCAAAAAATAATTCCCAAGTGGAAACGTGAATGTAAAATTATTTTAAATAATTAGAATTAACAGTGATAATTGATGAAGCACTTTCCGTAATGATGGTGGTCTGCTGTGTGAATGTGATGGACATTTATTTTTAGTACGGAGGATTAAACCTGGGGTCGCTGAGCCACATCCTCAATCCTTTTTTGAATTTTTAGTGAGGGTTTCCCTAAATTTGCTCAGGACCTTGCTAAAGTTGCTGAGGCTGGCCTCCAACTTGCAAACCTCCCTCCTCAGCCTCCTGAGTTGGTTGAATCATCAGCAAACACTGAGGTAAAATCTTCATCTCTGGGATAGAGGTTTAAGGTTCATTTTCATGGAAGAGGACTTTTACTCTTGGCTACATTATGTCATCACATAATTAAACTGGGGACTTTCCAGGCTCATGTGAGTAGCAACCGGTGACCTCCCCGATTCCCGTGATTGACAGGTGCCCGGGGCAACCCCACAGTGGGCAGATGATAAACTGTGACTACAGGAACATGATTGTCACGCTCTGATGCTCTCCTTCCTCATCTAAATACCACCTAAATTCCTGCTGGCATATATACAGGAGAAAAATGATTTCTATATTTATTTACTAAAAATCATAAGGAAAGTGGAGTCTGGTTCATTCCACTGTCTTTTCTATTCCCATCCCCTTCCCTTCCCTTCATCCCCGCTTTGTCTAATCCAAGGAATTTCTATTCTCCCGGAATCCCCTAATTGTGAGCTGGCTTCCCCATATCAGAGAGAACATTAACCTTTGGGATTGGCTTCTTTCACTGAGCATGATTGCCTCCATTTTCCAGCAAATGCCACAATTGCCTTCTTCTTTAGGGGTGAGTAATATTCCAAAGTACGGACGTGTTAACCTTGAGTTGTTCAGGGAGCAGAGATCCGTTTATGATTCTGGTTTCCAGATTGAAGCTTGTCAGCTTTGCTTTCTTTGGAAACCCAATGTCTTTATGGGATGGCCGAGGTTTTATATATCCTTTTAGCTTTAGTGCCGTTTACTTTGGGTGATCTTGATGATGGAGGTGATGATGGTGATGATAATGATGGTGGTGATGGTGATGGTGATGATAATAGTAATGGTGGTGATGTTGGTGATGGTGGTGGTGATGGTGGTGGTGGTGATGATGGTGATGGTGATGGTGATAGTGATGGTGGTGATAGTGATGGTGGTGATGGTGGTGGTGATGTTGGTGATGGTGGTGGTGATGGTGGGGGTGGTGGTGGTGATGGTGATGGTGATGATGTTGGTGGTGGTGGTGATGGTGGTGGTAGTGATGGTGGTGATGGTTGTGATGAATGAGGTGGTGATGGTGATGGTGGTGGTGGTGATGATGGTGATGGTGATGGTGATGGTGACGGTGGTGATGGTGGTGATGGTGATGGTGATGGTGATGGTGGTAATGGTGGTGGTGGTGGTGGTGATGGTGATGGTGGTAATGGTGGTGGTGATGTTGGTGATGGTGGTGGTGGTGGTGGTGGTGACGGTGGTGGTGGTGGTGGTGATGTTGGTGGTGGTGGTGGTGGTAATGGTGGTGGTGATGTTGGTGATGGTGGTGATGAATGTGGTGGTGATGGTGATGGTAATGGTGGTCATGGTGGTGATGGTGATGGTGATGATGTTGGTGGTGGTGATGGTGGTGATGGTGGTGATGAATGAGGTGGTGATGGTGATGGTGATGGTGGTGATGATGGTGATGGTGATGGTGATGGTGGTGATGGTGGTGATGGTGATGGTGGTGATGGTGATGGTGGTGATGGTGGTGGTGGTGGTGGTGATGGTGGTGATGGTGGTGGTGGTGATGGTGATGGTGGTAATGGTGGTGGTGGTAATGGTGGTGGTGATGTTGGTGATGGTGGTGGTGATGGTGGTGGTGATGGTGATGGTAATGGTGGTCATGGTGGTGATGAATGTGGTGGTGATGGTGATGGTAATGGTGGTCATGGTGATGGTGGTGATGGTGATGGTGATGATGGTGGTGGTGATGGTGGTGATGGTGGTGATGGTGACGGTGTTGATGTTGGTGATCATGATGATGATGATGGTGATTATGATGATGTTGGTGATGATGATGACAGTGATTTGGTGATGGTGATGATGATGAAGATGGTGATGGTGGTGATGATAAATATGGTGGTGATCTTGATGATGGAAGTGATGATGGTGGTGGTGGTGGTGGTGATGATGGTGGTGGTGATGGTGATGATGGTCACAGTGTTGATAATGGTGATCACGGTGATGATGATGACAACGATGATGGTGGTGATTATGGTGGTGTTGGTGGTGATGATAATAATGGCGGTGATCTTGATGGTGGAGGTGATGGTGGTGGTCATGAAGGTGAAGACAGTGGTAACTGTGGATGATGGAGATACTGCTCGTGAGATGACAATTGTGACCGAGAGGGTAAAGACCAGTGACACTTGTCCATAAGCATAGCCGTGGACGATCCCATCTACCACATGGTCAGGAAGTGGATAAGAAAGTAGATTAGGGTTTGGTCCAATTTTCTTGTAATTCATCAGATACCTGCAAAGTGCTTTCTCCAGGAGAAAAAAAAATTGTTTTGTTTTTAATAATAACAGCTTGCAATGGGGGCTGGAGTGGCGGCTCAGTGGTGGAGCACTTGCCTAGCATGTGCGAAACCCTGGGTTGGATCCTCAGCACCTCGTAAAAATAAATATGTAAAACAAAGGTATGGTGTCCGTCTACTACTAAAAAAATACATTGAATAATAGTTTGTCGTGAGTTTCATCTCTATATTTTTCAGTTGGTCATCTCCACATGCCATTAGGAGCCTGAGTGCCTCCTGTTCTTGGGGTCAATTTTTATGGGGGGGATTTTTAATGACCACATCTGTTTTTAATTTTAAGAGCACCCCCTTGTGTCCATAGAGTGAACTGAAGTCTTCTTGCAACTTTTGTTTAATTGTTGTTTCATTTTGCATAGGGAGAACCCACCCTGGGATACACTATTTTTATTTCATTTACCACTTGCCTTTTTATTTTTCCTCATTTTTGTTATTATTATTATAATTAATTTATTTTTGGTCACTAACAAATAAACCAAGCGAGTCTCCTCTTCCTAGTGGGACGTGACACTTGTAGCCAATCTGTCGGCCAAATTCCCCTCTTACTCAATCATACTCTGTACCGGTGATTGCTTGCATCTCAACATAAATATGAGATTCTAGGAAAACGATGTTGTCATTCCTGTTAGAAAACAAGAAACACATGGTTCCTTGGATGACCAAGAGAATTTTTGCATGTCACAAAGTCGGTTCACTTGATGGGCTAAAAAGATGGTTCAAGCCCAGTATTTAAGTCCATTCAGGGGGACTTTCTCAATACCTTAATGGGTCTGTCCAAGGACACAGCTGGATGGTTCCCATATGGATGTCAAGTGTCATTTCGGCTACATGGAATGAGGATCAGGGGACAGTTCTATCAATGGCCCCCGGTGCTGACCCCACAGCTTCCTTCCCAGAAGCCCTGGACCTGCAGCCCTGCCTGGCCTCCGGGCACAGCCTCCCCCACCTTCCTCACACACCACCTGTGACCTGCAGGGGACATGCAGGTGGGAAGTCATGTCCCTGAGAGGAGCCAGGGGACCCCAAAGGGGGGACTTCTGGGACCCTGACGCAGACCAGGTCCCGGGACCCAGGGGGACGAGGATCCTTCCTCCAACCCTAAAATCTGCAAGAACAGGTTCCACTGAGCACCAGGCAGCAGGGGCCAGGGGGAACCAGAGTGGCCGTGACCGTGGGGACTGGAGAGTCGGAGGTCACCCTGCTGTCCGTCCAAGTCAGGAGGGGACCTGGGCGGGGCTCTCTGGGGACTTCCCTGGGACCCCCATAAAACTGGAGGGCAGGAGGGGCACGCTGTCCCTGTCCCCTCTGAGAGGACCCCTCTGTCCCTTGAGAGTGTCCCCTTCCCCTCTCCACCCCTTCAATACACTCCTGCCTGTCACCCTGAGTGACAGGTCTGGCCTTTTTTCTATGTAATTTTGAGACAGGGTCTCCCTCCATTGCTTAGGGCCTTCGTAAGTTGCTGAGGCTGGTTTTGAACTTGTGATCCTCCTGCCTCAGCCTCAATGTTTAAATAAATAATAATAATAATATTATTATTATTTATTTAAACATTGCAAATTATTGTTATTATTTGCAATGTTTACATAAATAATAATAATAATAATAATAATAATAATAATGATAATATCACCATCCTCCTCCTCCTCTGTGAACCATGCCTATCAACACTCCATTATGGAAATGCGCGTGTCAGCAGAACGTGTCCATCAAACGCTCAGCTTCAGAACGTGGTCGGTGCAGCCTGGTACTCTGCCTGGATTCCCGGATGCTCAATATTTTGGCTTTGACTATCAATGACCAGGTTTTCTGTCTTTCGCTCTGTTTCATTCACTGCTCTGAAATTTCACCTGGACGGACGTGCCGGGTAAATTTTGCTTTCCTTTCTTCTAAGAGGAAGTCGACTGAGAGGATAATTGTCCTAAAATACAAGGTCTAAGGTTTTGCTTCAACGCCGTAGAGACCCCAGCAGCTGTGACTAATCCCTAATCACGGTGGACAACTGTGTTTTTCTGATACATTGAGAATTTTTCTGTGAAAAATGCACTTTCTGGGAGGAAAATACCATTAATGAAGAAAGAAAAGCATTCGATTTTTTTTTTTTAAAGCTGTTATGCAGGAATTAACAGCAAAACCCACTCTTAAGAATGAAATTTGTCACTTTTTCTTTTTTTTTTTTGAGAGTGAACTATGAAGGTTCCTTAGAAAAATATGGGTCCTAGTCGCTGCTGGGCGAATAAAATATTGATCTTTGTGCTTTAGATCTGTAAGTTTTAATGCATTTATATAAACAGATATAGTGCACGGCATAAATATTATGTAATTGATATAGGTATAGTCATAGAGATAGATAAGATGATAGAAAAATATATAGATAGATGGGATAGATGATGGAAACATATGTAGATACAGGCAGGAATAGATATAGGTACATGTGGATGCGCACACATGTACATACACCTGTATACACAAATATGTACCCACATACCTGCATTTATAGGTATATAATGAATATGAGAGATAATAGAAAGATATATAGTTAGATAAGTATAATAGATGGCCAAAACATAGATATAAGAATAAATATAGATACATGTGTATACACACATGCATTTATGTACAGCCATATGTATACACATACATAGAGATTAATAGCTATGATACGTGATAGATATTTAGATACAAAGAGGTACAGATATACATAGATATTGATAGATACGATAGATGATAGATATGTAGATACACAGATATGGGAACAAATGGAGATACATATATGCACACACACACACACACATATCTGGATTGACAGGTGGGTTAATAGAGGTGATCTCTGATCCTTGGCAGGCATTTCAACAAAGATCGTTAATTCCATTGTTAGATGACAAAATCTTGGTTAGGGCTTGCAAAAAATGCATTATGGGGTAAAGTTGAATGGGTTTCTAAACTGAAAATATATGTTTAGTAAATTGTATTTTTAAAAATGTCATTATTATTTTTATTATTATGATTATTTTTAATTTCCCTGCCTTTTTAACCCTGAGAAGAGAGTCTGTGGCCTTTCTTTTTTCAAGACGAGAGAATGGGTAGGACCCCCTCTGGGCTCTGCCTGACTCTTCCTGATAATATGAGTGTCTATCTGTGTTTGCAATATTTATATTTTCAATATTCCAATTGGATCCCATGGTCTTCCATTAATCCACTGATGTATTTGTTCTGATGTAGGTTTTTACTTTTTTATATACATTTGGACCACATTTTTAAACCACCTGTATAAAAATTTTATGTATTTTCATATGCATTTCAACCACATGCTGTTTTGGGATCAGTATCTTTAGCAAAATAACCACAGGACAGCCAGCTCCATTGCAAAACCAAGATGGCGCCCGTACTTAGTTCATGGCAACTGGGGAACATGGAGAGATGGGTCAGGGAAATACAGTCCTCTCAGGGAATATCCCTGGTCATGTACTCCCTCCGGCCATACCCCACCTGCCTACCGTTTCCAGTGTTCAAACTACTAACCCATCAAATGGATTAATCCACTGATGAGGTCCGAGTTCTCATACTGCAATCTTTTCCCCTCTGAACATTTATGCACAGCCTAATATAAGCGGCTTTTTTTGGAGACGGGATGAACCTGTTGATTTTTTTGCAGTCAGGTGCATGACTTGGAACACCATATTGAACCCAGAAAGACAAACCCATGGGCACGTTGCTGTTTGAGCCCACAGCTTTGACAACTTGGGAAGTGCCTCCCAGGTCTAGCCATATTTCTATAAATGAGAGGGTTCCGTCATTTTTCAGGGCTGAGTGGTATTCCAGGGTGTCCATGCATCAGGTTGCCATGATCGGCTCATGTGCTGCTGTTGGAGGCCCGGTGTGCACTGCACAAGAGTGTCAAAACGCAAAGCAATCAGGCGGTGTCTATTTTAGAAAGCCCAAAGGAAAGGAATTTCCATCATCAGCAGGTGACAGATGTTTGAGAAAACAGATGATTTGAACTTGTTTTAAATGTCACACAGTAGATGCATATTTCAAAATATCCCAAAGGGCCTCTGAAACGTGTATCATGGCTGCATTTTGATGTGTCAGCTTAAAAATAGTTTTAAAACATGAAAAGCCAATCTGTGTTTAAGCAGGCTTTCAATTTGGACCACCTTTGGGCTGAAAATAGTAAGAAACTTAATTCCTACAAAGGACATTAAATACACCCCAGAAGAAAATATTTAAAATGCGGACGACGTGCCTGTGTCTGTTGGAATTTTCTATCTTGCCAGTCAGCAAGTAGAAATATATTTAAAATTAGGTTATTATTATTATTATTATTATTATTATTATTATTTTTAAATTTCTGTGCCTTTCTATAATCCCTAAAGACTTCCAACAGGCAACTCCAATAAATGCTCTTTTGTGAACTCCTTCTCTCTGTAGATGGAAGTTGCCTGCAAACAGGGAATTTCCGTACCTGGGTGGCATTTCATTTTTTAAAAAAAAAATATGCAAAATGCTCAAGAGGATTTTCCGAGAGGAAGACCAGCCTGGAAATGCAATTTCTAATAGGATGAAAAGGAAAGTCGAAGGGAAGGGCTCAGTTTTGATTTCTCAAGCAAAGAGGATTTAAAAGCCGTTTGCATGACAATAGGAGAAGGAGCCTCATTTATTTTTCTGAAAGCACCCAGAAAGAGGAATCCCTGTGTTGGCACAGTCGCCTCAAAAGGTGGTGGAAGAGTTTAGGACTTGGGGGTGCCAACGTCTTTGAAAGGACATCTTGTCACCGGGCGTTTGGCAAGGTTGCATGGAAGATTTTCACACATGACCTGATGCCCACGTTGCAGACTGAGACAATTTTGAAGGCACATCAGGGCTCATGCACGCTCTGCCCTGGTGTTGCTCCCAACCTGGTTTTCTGTCCCCAGAGAGATGGCCCGTCCTTTCCTGCAAGATGGGCTTTTATTTTTCATGTCCCTGTGCACAAGGTTGTAGCTGAGTACACAGAGCCTCGGAAAACACCCCCACCCCCTTGCTCTTAATCCTAAGCCTTTGAAATTCCTGTGTGTCCCTTTGTCAAGGAAATGTCATCTCTGACCTCGATTTGAAAGATGGCTTCAATCTGTGCCTCTACATCCTGGTGCTGAGAAAAGGCTTTTTATCTGAAGCTGTTTGCACAAAGGACACCCGACATCACCCTGCCCCCATCAAAATCAGCACCACCTCCACAGAAATGTGCCTTTGACGGACAGGCGGTAAGTTTGTCAGGGACATGGAAACCTGATGCGTTTCCAAAGGACAAAAGCCTCCTCTAGGATGGAAATCAGCTATCTCCTCTGAAGGGACAGGTTTGCCTTCAGAAGAATTTGTCCCACGTTGTGCAAAACCCTGGAGTTTAAGGATCCAGGAGGTTGGTACAAGTTAGCACCCACCTTCCAGCTAATCAACTCTGTTAACTTCTTCTGCAAGACCCCGGGTCACATCTTAACTATCACCCTTGAAAACCGACTCCACATCTATTCTGCATTATTCTGTATTTCTACTTCCAAATGCAGGGTGCAATTGCCTGGGTGTGACCTCCTCAGGATGTAATATTTTATAATATATGCATATATTTGCATATATATTCATATATTTGCATATATGCATTTATATGCATACACATATGTATTTCATATGTGCATATATATATATATATATATAAATAGAAATAAAATGGTTATCAAAAATAAAATCTTAAAAACACACCCTGGTACCCCAAATCCACCCTTTCCGTGTTCTCAGACTGTACTACACAAATGCAGAATTTTGTTTATTTTTTCCTTGGGGATTTTTGTTTCTGAGGGGCACATAATAATTGCACCTATTTATGGGGCACAAGGTGACGTTTTGATCCACGTGTGCTTTAGCAAGAGATCAACACCAAGGCCGTTAGCTTAGCCCATTCCCTTGCACGTGCATGATTTCTTTCTGGTGTGTGCATTTGAAGATCCTATTCTCTAGCTGTGTGGAAATGTGCAGTGCATGAATTGGAGTCTATGTTGGGCACTGTGAAAATAAATAGAAAGCTACAGTTCGTGGGTTCTAGGGTAGTACGCAGCTTGGAGGGCTGGGTTCCTTATATCACCAATGTGAGGAGGCAAATCCAGGCACCCAAGGGTGACAGCAAAGTGACAGGGTTTATCACACTAATAGAAAGCCCAGCTCCTGAGGGGGAGGGTGTCCCAGGTGTAGGCTGCCCAGGGGGGTCTCTTGTCCTGGGTTTTTATGGGCTTGATCTCTTCCTATTGGTGGTTGGTGGGGGCTATGTTAATGAGGGATGCCAGCTGGACCAATCAAGCTCTGGGTTTCATGAGCCAATCCCAAGGGCACAACTTGCAAGTCCTCATTTGCATAATTAAGGGGACAGGCACAACCTTGTGGATTGGCCTGTCCACAGGGGGGAGAGGAAGAGCTTCAGGTCAGAGTGGCCATTAGTAGAAGGGGAGCCAAGGAAGGACTGTTGAATTGACCTTCAGGCTCAGCCACACGGTCACACATAATGGGATTTTGTACTTGGTTGGGGTGGGAATTTTCCATTATATAATGCCGCCATGTTTTCTGTATTCAAGTGCCAGGAGACACCTGGTTGATTCAGTCCCTTGGTTCCTGGGATTATAGATGTCATTAAACAAAAGAGCACAAATGTGTCTTCCTTTTCTGGGACCTGAGCCACATGCCCTGTAGGGTCATTGACAAATGCAATATTCCTGCATTTAATTTTTTGAGAAATTTCCATATGGTTTTCCCATCATATTGTCCATTTATATTCCCACCAACCAACCACATTTCTAAATCTTGTCATAGTCTTTGGTGACTCTTCATCTCTGATGGTTTATCTAGCAAAGAAATCAAATCTGGCTCCATAGAAATTTCCCCCGAACACGTTCAAAGTGTGTATTTCACTCATTGGTCATTTCAGTAGGTAAACCTCATGGTGAACTTAGATGATTACTTTTCAGGTCAGGGTATCTTCAGAGATGACCCGTGATTTGCAAAAATCAGACGCTTTAATCGAATATCTCACATTTCCTATTTGAAATATACCATCACTACTCAATGCTCCCACCTTACCAACAACAAACCCGTGCATGATTTTTACACATATTGATCATGTTTTTCCTGTAAATATATACATATTTTTTATTGATATATGACAGCAGAATGCATTATGATTCTGATTACACACAGAGAGCTCAATTTTTCCTATCTCTGGTTGCATACAAAGTATATTCACACCAATTCGTGTCTTCATACCTGTATTTTGGAATAACATGGTGGAACGTGATGATCATATTGATCAAAATTTTTCACCAGGAGGATACTCTATCGAAGGCAGACACATGTGTGGAATTTGGACAAATGCGACCAATGGGTCTCTCCAAGGATCTTGCATTTTTCTTTTTCTCTTTTCCCAACATCTTCTTCCCATAGATGCATATTTACCACGTCCCTAATGATTATTGTCAGAACTTGATTCCAAGGCTGTTCTGTGGAGTAGTCTCTTCATCCAAAATGGCGGCCCCAACACCCTCACCAGGAAAATCAGGTGTCCATCATTGGGTGATGGACACAGTAGGTGAAATTAAAATAAAGACTGGACAGACTCCAAGTTTTTCATCCAAAATGGCGCCCCCAACACACTCCAGTCTCTTCATCCAAAATGGTGCCCTCAACACACTCCAGTCTCCAAGTTCTTCATCCAAAATGGTGCCTCCAACACACTCCAGTATCTTCATCCAAATGGTGGCCCGAACACATTCACCAGGAAAATCAGTTGTCCATCACTGGGTCAGTCACACAAGGTGAAATTAAAATCAGGACTGGACAGACACCAAGTTCTTCATCCAAAATGGCACCTCCAACACACTCCAATCCCTTCATCCAAAATGGCGCCCCCAAAACACTCCAATCCCTTCATCCAAAATGGCGCCCCCAAAACACCAGGAAAATCAGGGGTCCACCACTGGGTCAGTCACACAAGGTGAAATTAAAATCAGAACTGGACAGACTCCAAGTTCTTCATCCAAAATGGCGCCCCCAACACACTCCAGTCTCTTCGTCCAAAATGGCTGCCCCGACACACTCACCAGGAAAATCAGGTGTCCACCACTGGCTCAGTCACACGCAGTGAAATTAAAATCAGGACTGGACAGACACCAAGCAACAGTGATGCATGAACATAAACCAGACGGTGAACAGAGGGAAGAGTCCAAGAACCTTTCTTCCCAAGAGCCGCCCTCTTAGACATGGGGAACCTATCACCTCTGGCCCTACCCATTGCTGTTTATTCTAGAAGGTTCCTGGAGGATTAGCAGGGTCATTGAATAGGTCGGAGATTTTTGCTTTTTGAATATTGTCTCCTGTGTCCACAGAGGATGGACGGGCGGGCGTTTCCTTGAGATAGTTCTCAAAAGGGTGCACAGAGATGGCCAACAGGTGGAAGAAATCATGCTCACCCTGGAAAAGATCAGGGATGTGGAAATTGAAATATAAAGAGTGATCACCTCGCATGTCTGTTAAGAGGTTGTTATCAAAAGAGAAAAGATGTCTGTGTGCTGTGGATGTGGAGCAAGGAGAACACCTTTACCTGTTGGTGGGAAGGTAACTAGTAGAGTCCACGTGGAAAAAAAAAATTAAAAACAGATCCAGCAATACCAATCCTGGGTCTATATCCAAAGGAGATAATATTGGTGTGTCAATGAGACATCAGTACCCCCATGGGCATGGCCATACTCTTCACAAAGGCCAATAAGTGGAATCAACCGAGTGTCCATCAGCTAAGGAATGGATAAAGAAATGATGGTACACATACACATTGGAATATTACTCACCACTGAACAATGAAGTCCTGTATTTTCCAGCCATGTGGCTGGAATTGGAGGTTCATGGGTCCCATGAAATCAGCCAGGCACAGAAAGATGAGTACTGCTTGATCTCACCTCCTACAGGGAACCTAAAAATCTCATGGAAGTAGAGAGTATAAGGGTAGTTATCAGAGTCTGAGGTGGTTAAAGAAGGTGTCAATCATGCACACACGATGGCAGGATACAGGAGTGCGTGAGATCTAAGTAAACAAGGTGACTCTCATTCAATCTATTACATTCTTGAAAGATGCAAAAAAGAGCGGATATTAAGTATCCTTAGCACCAACATTGAAAGGTAATGCTAATTGACTAGATGCAACCATTTTGCAATGTCTGTGTAATTAAAAAATGAAGCTACAATTTTATCAATTAAAAAAAAAAGATTTGTCACTAGGTGTGGTGGTGCACGCCTGTCATCCTAGTGACGTAGGAGAGGGTCGCCAGTTGGAGACCAGCCTCAGCAACTTAGTGAGACTCTGCCTCAAAATTTAAAGAATAGAAAAGAAAAGAAAAATCTAAATAAAAAGACTGTACACTTGGCTCAGTGATAAATTGGCCCTGGGTTCAATCCCTGGAATGAATGAATGATGAATAAATGAATGAAAAAATAAATAAATTGGGGAATTTGATCATCGTCAGGGTGGAATTTTGCAAGTTGGGAGACATATGCTGCATAGCTACAGAAACCTGAACAGAATGGTAAAGTACCTCTGTTCCTCATGTATATGAACCGACGCTAAGTGAAATAAAGTTTGGAAATGAAAATAATATGACATCTTTCTTTTCTTCTTCTTTTTTTGACACCAGGGGTTGAACCTGAGGTTATTAACCGCTAAGTCACACCCTCAGCCCTTTTGTGTTTGATTTTGAGGCAGGGTCTCGCTAAGTTGCTTAGGGCCTGGCTAAGTTGCTAAGGCTGGCCTCCAACGTGCCATCCTCCGACCTCAGCCTCCCGAGCTGTTGGGATTACAGGTGTTGGTAAGTCTGGGTGGACTCAGGGTCCATTCTTAGGGAATAGAAGCTGTAGGTCTCCAATCAAAACCTTCCAAAGTGAATGGTCTGTAAAGAGACCCAGGTCCGGCAGCAATGGGTACAACCTTTTAGCTGGGATGAAACCCATCTCTGGATCCTGCAAAGCATGGTGGGAAAGAGGACATTTGTAAGATCCACCTAACTCTTGACCGATTCCCATTCTTTAGCCTTCAGAGTAGGGGAATAGATGGAGCAAGACGCAGGGAAATAATATTAGTGAAAAGGGAACATCTCAAGATGGACAGTTGAGGACTGGACAAAGAAAAGAAGACGGTCCTATCAACAAAGGTAGAGGTCGGACTTTTTGGAGCACAAAGGTACATGAGCTGTTGAAGAAGCAGCCGTGGGGACCCCGTTCTGCAGCCAACCTTTGCTGAAAAATCAAACAGACATCAAACAAAGAGGGAGCAGCCTAAGGATTGCATGTGTCCCTGAGCTTGCTCTGGGTGGGAACCGTGGGGTTAGCAGACTTGACCCCAGCAAGGTCAGGGGGATTTCTCATGGGAGTGTCTCTCATTGAAGAGGATTAAGGCACCAGGAAGGAGGAAGAGGTGACTGTCTGCTTAGGAGGTGATGTCCCTTGGCGGGCGGGGCACTGTGCCAGGGATTGTGCAGCCACTCTCCGAACAAAGGGTCCTTGAGCCAACTGTCACTCAAGGGAGCATTACACAACAGGCACTTAGCCAGATGGTCAGCAGTCGGTGGCTCTCTGACCCTAGTTAACCTCATTGTTATTATTATTATTATTTTTTTATTGGGAGAGGGAAGAAGATGAATTTCGAGGGATTTCCCCATAGGGGACTCGTGACCTGACTCGATGAGACCGTTCTGCAATGTCTGTGTGATGCAAAATCACCAGGACGCAGACAGGAGAGTTCAACCATCCATGGAAAGGAAGCAGAATTGGTAGCTGGGTGTGGGAGTGCACGCCTATCGTCCCTGTGACTCGGGGCAGGAGGCACGAGGGGTCTCCAGTTGGAGGCCAGCCTCAGCAACGTAGTGAGATCCTGTTCCAAAATTTTAAAAAACAAAAAACAAAACAAAAAAAATAGTAAATAAAAGGGGCTGTGGGTGAGGCTTAGTGATCAAGTGTGCCTGGGTTCCATTCCCAGAATGAAAGAATCAATAGGGGAATAGGATATGTCTATATCTATGTCCATACCTATATCTACATCTCGAGTGGCTTAGAAAGGTTTCCTGCCTTTTTATTCACGGAACAAAAGTTAAGAAAGACCTTCACTGGTCACCACTGTATACCGATTACCATGTTTTTCCTCAAAATGACTGGGTATAGGTGAGAATTTGGAGGAAGTGAAATTTCCACAAACATTGATACCATGTTCTCTCTCTCTATATGGTGATAGCACTTCAAGGTCGTTTTAGTACACATATATATAATGTATACATATGCACATAATAATGGGTGTTATATATATTTATATTACATGTAAGATAATATAAATGCATATAAAATAATTATGATATATATTTATATTATATGTAATAAATATAAATGCATACAATAATACATGTTATATATATTGATGTTATATGTAATATAATATAAATGAATATGATACTATGTATTATATATATTTATCTATTTATGTAATATAATATAAATGCATATAATAAGTATCATATATATTTATATTATATATGATATAATATTATATATGATATAATATAAATGCATATAATAAAACGTATTATATATTTATATATTTATG
The DNA here is from genome assembly GCF_045843805.1 of Urocitellus parryii. Classification (NCBI taxonomy): domain Eukaryota; kingdom Metazoa; phylum Chordata; class Mammalia; order Rodentia; family Sciuridae; genus Urocitellus; species Urocitellus parryii. The sequence continues at coordinate 1,678,882 of NC_135548.1, forward strand.
TAATATGATATAAATGCATATAATAATAAGTATCATCTATATTTATATTATATGTGATGTAATATAAATTCATATAATAATAAGTATTATATGTATTTATATTTTATGTAGTATATTATATGTAATATATACATATATATTATATGGAATATATCATATGTAATACAATGTAATATTATATATAAATATATATCTAATATAATATTATATGTATTATAATATATTATATGTAATATAATATGATATATATTATATATGATATACATTATGTATCATATATTGTATATATTATACATTTATATATATATTATATTACATATAATATATGATATATATTTATACGTTACATTACATATAGTATATAAATACATATATTGTATGTAATATAATATAAAATAGGTTTAATTTTATAAATTCATATAATAATATGCATTATATATATTTATATTATATATGATTAATCAATGGATTTTAATTTTTATTTATTTATTTATTTTTTAAATTAGTTGCTCCAGACAATACAATGATCTTGACATATCCTACATTTGATTCAAATAGGGTATGAATTCTCATTTTTCCACGTGTACAGATTGCAGGATCACATTGGTTATACGTCCATGTGTATACACACAGCAATCCTAGTGTCAGTTGTATTCTGCTGCCCTCCCTATTCCCCCCTCACCTCCCATTCCTATTCTCTACCCATTCTACTGTGACTTTTTTCTCTCTCTCTCTTTTATTTCTTGCCTTCCCCCTCACACCATTGTATATGTATTTTGTGAACCCATGAGGGTCTCCTTCCGTCTTCCATGCAATTCCCCTCCTCCCTCCCTTTCCCTCCCACCTCTTTTCCTTGTTTCATGGTAATCTTCTTCTCATGCTCTTCCTTTCTACTCTGCTTTGAGTCGCCCCCTTATATCAGAAAAGACATTCAGCATTTGCTTTTTTAGGAATTGGCTGATTTTGCTTAGCATAATCTGCTCTAGTGCCATCCATTTCCCTGAAAATGCCATGATTTTGTTATTTTTTAGTGCTGAGTAATACTCCATGGTGTATAAATGCCACATTTTTTTTTATCCATTCATCTATTGAAGGGCATCTGGGTTGGTTCCACAGTCTAGCTATTGTGAATTGTGCTGCTATGAACATCGATGCGGCAGTGTCCCTGTAGTACGCTCTTTTAAGGTCTTCAGGGAATAGACCGAGAAGGGCAATAGCTGGGTCAAATGGTGGATCCATTCCCAACTTTCCCAGGAATCTCCATACCGCTTTCCATATTGGCCGCACCAATTTGCAGTCCCACCAGCAGTGTACAAGTGTACCCTTTTCCCCACAACCTCGCCAGCACTTATTGTTGTTCGACTTCATAATGGCTGCCAATCTTACTGGAGTGAGATGGTATCTTAGGGTGGTTTTGATTTGCATTTCTCTGACTGCTAGAGATGGTGAGCATTTTTTCATGTACTTATTGATTGATTGTATGTCCTCCTCTGAGAAGTGTCTGTTCAGGTCCTTGGCCCATTTGTTGATTGGGTTATTTGTTTTCTTATTGTCTAATTTTTTGAGTTCTTTGTATACTCTGGATATTAGGGCTCTATCTGAAGTGTGAGGAGTAAAGATTTGTTTCCAGGATGTAGGCTCCCTGTTTATCTCTCTTATTGTTTCTCTTGCTGAGAAAATTTTTTTTAGTTTGAGTAAGTCCCATTTGTTGATTTTGATTTTAACTCTTGTGCTATGGGTATCCTATTGAGGAACTTGGAGCCCAACCCCACAAGATGGAGATTAGAGCCAACTTTTTCTTCTATCAGACGCAGAGTCTCTGATTTGATATCAAGCTTCTTGATCCATTTTGAGTTAACTTTTGTGCATGGCGAGAGAAAGGGATTCAGTTTCATTTTGTTGCATACGGATTTCCAGTTCTCCCAGCACCATTTGTTGAAGATGCTATCCTTCCTCCATTGCATGCTTTTAGCCCCTTTATCAAATATAAGATAGTTGTAACTTTGTGGATTAGTCTCTGTGTCCTCTATTCTGTACCATTGGTCCACCCGCCTGTTTTGGTACCAGTACCATGCTGTTTTTGTTACTATTGCTCTGTAGTATAGTTTAAAATCTGGTATTGCTATACCGCCTGTTTCACTCTTCCTGCTTAGGATTGCTTTTGCTATTCTGGGTCTCTTATTTTCCCAGATGAATTTGATGATTGCTTTTTCTATTTCTGCGAGGAATGCCGTTGGGATTTTGATTGGCATTGAATTAAACCTATAGAGAACTTTTGGTAATATCACCATTTTGATGATGTTAGTTCTGCCTATCCATGAACAGGGTACACTTTTTCCATCTTCTAAGATCTTCTTCTATTTCTCTCTTTAGCGTTCGGTAGTTTTCATTGTATAAATCTTTCACCTCTTTTGTTAGGTTGATTCCCAAGTATTTCATTTTTTTGAGAATATTGTGAATGGAGTGGTTTTCCTCATTTCCTTTTCAGAGGGATTGTCGCTGATATACAGGAATGCCTTTGATTTATGCGTGTTGATTTTATATCCTGCCACTTTTCTGAATTCATAACTAGCTCTAGAAGTTTCTGGGTAGAACCTTTTGTGTCTTCTGGGTATAGGATCATATCATCCACAAATAGTGGTAATTTAAGTTCTTCTTTTCCTATTTTTATGCCTTTAATTTCTTTCGTCTGTCTAATTGCTCTGGCCAGTGTTTTGAGAACTATATTGAACAGAAGTGGTGAGAGAGGGCATCCCTGTCTTGTTCCAGACTTTAGAGGGAATGCCTTCAGTTTTTCTCCATTTAGAATGATGCTAGCCTGAGGCTTAGCATATATAGCTTTTACAATGTTGAGGTAAGTTCCTGTTATTCCTAGTTTTTCTAGTGTTTTGAACATAAAGGGATGCTGTACTTTGTCGAATGCTTTTTCTGCATCTATCGAGATGATCATATGGTTCTTATTTTTAAGTCTATTGATGTGGTGAATAACATTTATTGATTTCCATATGTTGAACCAGCATTGCATACCAGGGATGAATCCTACTTGATCATGGTGCACAATCTTTTTGATATGTTTTTGTATCCCTGCCGGGGGCCAGCCCCAGCGGGGTCCAGGGAGTCCCGAAGGAGGAGTGGCGTCGGTGAAATGATGAGACAGGAGTCGTTCCCTTTGAGCAATCTTCAGAGAGAGAGCTAAAGCTGCTTTCTCTGGGTCCCCTTTTTATTACAATTTTTCTCATCATTATAGATTCACAATACGTCATTGATTATATAACTTAAAATTTTGCCAAGACATGACATTTCCTTAACCATGATTGAGAGCACACCGATCTACATTCTTCCAGGATATGACCCCCAGCCATACAATCATCAAAGTACAGAATCATCAATAAAACATGTCACCAATTTACATCCTTCAGATTTTCCCAAGATTTACTATTTTTCCCAAGATATGTTATTTCCTTATTAACTAATGCCAAACTACGTAACCAGACTCTAAGTTTCTTAATTAATCATTAACCTAAAGTACACCTGCACTTTATTTTTAATCTAAAATTCCCATCTAAAAAAGTCCCTTTAAATCTTATATTTAAAATGTCCTAAAGTTTATGAATCATCCTTAAAGCATATCAGAAACCTATATAACTAAAGACTTAAGAATTTCTAAACTTAAGCATCTAAATAAAATAATATTTTAACATTATTCTAGAACTGTGTCTTATAAAGCTATTTTAATTAATTCCTAAATTTATTCTCATAAAACTGGTTGAGCTGCTTTCTCAGAGAGTTTCTTTTGTTTCTCAGTCAAGGTACACTAGTTCTCAAAGAGTTTGTTTCTCAGTCAAGGTGCACTAGTTCTCAAAGAGTTTGTTTTTCAGAGGATGATTGTTGTCTGTTATTAGGTTTGTCCACAATGTACTAAGATAGAAGAATAGCCTTTTACTTTGTCCTTGATATGCTGAGGGGGTAGTAGAACAGCCTCCAAGGCATGAACTACCTGTTCTGTTCTAGCCATCTGAAATTTGATTTGTTTGGCATTTAACATACTCATGCCTCCTGTGAGAAACATAAGCATGAAAATGCAAAGTCCCAATTACATAAAAAAGGGTCTCATGGTTTCGGTTACCCACCAACCAGCGTGGCTTTGCCAGCATTCATCCTCACTGTGACCCTGTCAAGACAGTGGGAGAGCGGCTTTGCCAACACTTTTTCTCACTGTGACCCTGTCAAGACAGTGAGTGGGGGATCGCCTTCACCATATCCCATTTGCCAGAATTTTATTGAGGAGTACTGTGGAGGCGCAGTTGGCAGGACCCCCCAGGCTCCGTAGCTCCGTTTCTCTGCGTTGCTGGCACGTTGGCGCCCAGGATCCAGCTGTGGGGTGGGCTGATCAGTCAGCCTGAATCTCTGCACACAGGTTGGCTCAGACTCACTCGCGATTGAGCCAAGGTCGCTGATCCTCAGGTGTTGAAACTCTTCCACAAGGTTTCAGTGCAGCCCAATTTGGCTGAACATTCCTGTCAAGACAGCTTCCAGCCATTCTAAACTCGCTCATCATGCAGTGATGAGGGACAAGGGGGTGCCGCACCTCCATTCGCCATCATCTTCCTCAATGGATTTTTAAAGGGAAGGATTTTGCAAGCAGATCAGTGAGAAAAGAAAAAATAAGATTCTTCTCATTGTCTTTGCCAAAACAAAAATTTAAAAATAAAAACTGACTAGAAAACAAGTGCATCTGCCATTTTTTTCCCCAAAAATGAATTTCAAAGCATATCTTGCAGCAGAGAGAAGACTCACCTCGGGCTACCGCAGAGATTTGTTATTAAAAAGTCAAGAAGAAAATCGGTAGGAGAAAACACAGAGCAGGATGTGACCCTGGGCTTGAGGCGAGTAGTTCTTGGCTGAGATTCCAAAGTCTGGTCCCAGAATGAGGAGCAAAAGACAGATGGATTCTCTTTTCTCTAAATTGAGATATTTTAGCTCTTTGAGAGATGCCGTTAAGGGGTGGAAAGGAAAGTGTCACCTTGCAAGAACATATTTGTTGATCTCTCTCTCTCTCTCTCTCTCTCTCTCTCTCTCTCTCTCTCTCTCTCTCTCTCTCTCTCTTTTCCCAGGGGGAGCCAACCTATTAATGGGAAAATACTTTTAATTAGAATTTTTTTTTGGATGTAGCAGGGACTGAACTCAGGGATCCTCAACCCCTGTGCCCCATCCCCAGCTCTATTTTGTACTTTATTTAGAGACAGGGTCTCCCTGAGCTCCCCTATTTTTCAGTTGACTCCCACTGTGTATCTATGACAATGATTTTACTCAAAACTACAGTACCTGGTGGGGATGGGTGAGAATTTGGAGCTTTTGAAGTTTTCCTAAGCCTCGGTGGGAGGTGAAATGACCCAGGGACTTTGTTTCACTTAGCTCAATTGTGAGCATCTGCTGAGTCCTAAGCAGCACAGTGCTTTGTGAAGATGGGTACCTTCAGGTTTAGTTGGGTTTGCAAAGATCAAGAGCCAGGAATGCCGATCCAGCAGTGTTTTAAAATGAATTACAAAGTGACACATCCATGCAAGACCTGCTCTGTCATAAATCAAGACAGACACCATCGCCTCATGTCAAAATAACCTGGCTGAATCCAAGAAGCGGAACAAGAAATCCCACACAAGCAAAGATGCAAGTTTGACCAAGTTGTTGAGAACCATGTGTCAATGGTGTCTTTTTAGGGCAGGAAAGAGTCCCTCATAGGACAGCCTGGGTCCATCAATCAAGCTTTGTTAATGCTTCCTTTTAACAGGAGAAATATTGTTATATGTCACTTACATCGCAACTACAGTTTGTATCCAATTCATCTTTCAATCCAGTCATGGAAATAATTTAGACTGAGCTATTTTTGATTATATACTTGTGGTTCTCTCTCTAATTTATTATTATTATTATTATTATTATTATTATTAGTAGTAGTAGTAGTAGTAGTAGTAGTAGTTTTCAGTACTAGGGATGAACCCAGGGGTGCTCAACCCCTGAGCCATATCCCCAGCCCATTTTATTTCTTATTTAGAGACAGGACCTTGCCAAGTTTCTTAGGGACTCACTAAGTTGCTGAGGCTGGATTTCAACACATGATACTCATGCCTCAGCCTCCCGAGCCTTTAGAATTACAGACCCATTGTTTTTATTTTATTTTCTTTTTCTTTTTTTTTTCTTTTTTTAATTTTTATTGGTTGTTCACAACATTACAAAGCTCTTGACATATCATATTTCATACATTAGATTGAAGTGGGTTATGAACTCCCAATTTTACCCCAAATGCAGATTGCAGAATCACGTCGTTTACACATCCTTATTTTATTTTTTAAAATTTATTTTTGACCCCCCATCACCAGCCATTTTTTAAATCCATTTGATTGTTTGTTTGTTTATTTATTTATTTAGAGACCAGAATTCAGTAAGTTGCTGAGAGCCTGGCTAAGCTGCTGAGGCTGGCCTTCACATTGGGATCCTCCTGCCTCAGCCTCCCCGTCTCTATCCAGATTTTGATACCCCGAAGCAGTATCTTTTCATCTGGATTCATTTTAACCATTGACATGAAGCTCATAGCTAGGGTTGGTGCAGATCTGACATCAACTCTCCTTACATAGTCAGAGTGATTGTTCATGGTGGTGGATCTAATGGGGTTGGCGACCCATTGGTAATTCAAGTGGATACTAAAAAGAACTTGGATCTCAACTCCAAGAAAGACTCATATATTCACGAAGAGGGAAGCATTTGTGATTCTTTTATGTGCCTTTTTAATTCCAACCAGACTTGTTACCTTCCACTGAATACAGAGAGGCCATAATCTAATCTGCTTAGACCACAGGGTACCATTGTTAGTTCTCGAATGTAACTTTCAGCATTTCCCTCAAACCTTAGAGAATTGATTACAGGAGCTGGGAAGAGACTTTTTTGTCCTTGATCTTTCATTTCAGCCATCGGAATCAAAGAATATAATTACTACCTTCCTTGGAGTCAATGACGGGCTTTGTGCATGAGTCTTATATAAAGGTCAATGATCTGGTAGAACTTAAGCTTCTGCTAATATTAATCTCATTAGTCAAATAAAGAAGGTCCTGGAGAGCCCAGCCAAGCCAACCAGGAAACACTGAGCAGAAAGAAGGTTCAGGATGAAAAACAATGGATCCATTACTGCTCATGCCAACCATCAATACTATATAAAGAGGAATCAATCTCGTTCTCTTCAATCGCTCATCTACCCTGATCTCCTGAAGGACAGGAAGACAGATCTCATCAAGATGAAGACCTTTCTGCTGGTTCTCGGATTCACTCTGATCTGTGCTTCATCCCAGTTTGACCCAGAAGAGGTACCTGGATGGGCTGATTTTGGGGTGATCTCTTCCTCGCTCCTTCTTTCTCTCTTTCTCCTGAAATATCTCAATTTTAAGTGACATGGGATTTTAGGAGCATCTCAGTCTACATCCATCTATAATCATGAGATGATCCTTCTCTACTTCTGTATTCCAACTCTTTCTGTGACTATCACATTCCTCCTGAAGTAAGTAAGTTAATAAAATGTTAAGGTGACACAGTGTTCCCATACATTTGGTGCTGATGCTTAGCTGTTTCAGAGCCTCTCAATTCCATGCTCCCTATGGGAATCTGACCTTATCTGATGGGATTCTTTCTCTGGAGAGCAGAGCTTGCATGGATACCTCCTGACTGGGTTTGTTGTTTCCTTCTGAGCTAAACCACCTGCCATGGTTCTAATAAGTGTGGATGAGAGATGAGGAGGAGGAGCCAGTAGCCATTCCCAGGGACCTTTCCTTTGCAGATCAATGGGGACTGGAAAAGCATTCTCTTGGCAGCTGATAACGTAGAGAAGATCGAACAAGGTGGAGACCTGAGAGTCCAACTCCGTCACCTTGAATGTGTTGATGCATGTGACAAGTTAGCCATCACCTTCTTCGTTAAGTAAGTGAAAATTGTCCCCATGTTAAGGAACTAAATAGTTCACTTCTGACACGTGGGCTGGGCTCCAATCCATGGTGAGACGTCTTGATGAGGCTCACAGAATGGAGTCTTCTGACCTCTCTTTTTCCTGAAGGAGATTGTGGTTTTGAGATCCTGTTGAACCACATCCCTTAACATAGAGACCCGGAGACAGTGAGCAAACACTCTTCCCTAGGAATCCCAAGCTGACTGCAAAGGTCCATGTGACCCCAGCATGTGTGTTGGACTCTTTGCATTCTCTGTCTATTGCCAACAGATTGCACGCATGAGCTTTAAGGATGAATTCAAAAGAGCAGGATCTACACATTAATCCACGTCAGCCATGATTCTCCAGCTGACATTTTCTATGATGATATGGAATCAACCAATATATGCTTCTGGAAGGAAGTTAATATTTGTAGAATGATGAGCAACATGAAGACATTGTGATAGTATAGCAAAAATAATTACAGTCTCTCTCTATATAACGTATATGTACATGTATACGTGTTTCATGTACATGTATATATAATGTCCCATTTTGATGGTTTAAATCGACATCAATGTGCATAACAATCACTCAGCATTTAATCCAATCACCAAATGTGAATAAATAAATATCTATGTCAGTCTTTGAAGTAAAATATAAATATGACAATTCCATCACTAAAGACTTAAAAATATTTTTCAACCAAGACCCAAGGGGAAAAAATGAGAAGTATGCATCGGAAGGCAGAGATCTGATAGGATTCAGAGCAGGACTGTCATTACCAATTGGACATGGAAAATTTCAAACATGCATCCCTTAACATGCTGACGGTAAAAAAAAAAACAGATCTGAAAATACCATGTGACCCACCAAACAAGTCCCGGTAAAATGGTGAATCGTGATCTTGAATGGGAGCTGAAGTTTGAGATGTCAGTAATGGATCTGCATCCTCAGGTCTGTGTGTGAGTTGCAAATACAGTCTGTTTACGTCTGGCTCCATAGCCACAGGGTCCTATGTCTGTGAACCTCCCACCATCCCTGGCTATTCAGAAATTTTTGCAAATAATGGTATCCTGCATTACCTCAAGTGAAAGTGTTAGCACCAAGAGTGAGGAATGCAATGTCATGTACGTGTATATAAAGTGTATAGGTGGAATATTATGTAAAATCTTAAGGCTTTAACATTATTAAATGTAAAATATAGATATATGGTGCATCCATTATGTATGCATGCATATGCACAGAAATATTATGCACCTATAGTATGCATGCGTGCATAGGAATGTGCATATATTTTCTTGTCGTCCTGAAGTGGGAGTCTCCTTGCAAACCCCTCCACTGGCTACGTGGTCAGACTTGCAGACCTCTATGGCTGTCCCAATGGCAGTGAGAGCTCAGGTTATATGGTGGGTCCAGGCTAGTGATCATACTGCTGGACAATGTCCAGGAGTCTCCAACACAACCTGACCCATCCCACCCAGGGTGAGGAATTGCCAAGGTCGAGAAACCCTGCCCTAGAACATCCAGAAACCTCCCATAACATGGGGACGTTGAATACATGAAAGAGGGAAATCATCGATTGATTTTTCCCATCTCAGTTACCTTCTTCAAGTCAAATCTAAAAGATTTTGCAAAAATACTCGAGTCCAAGGAGGCTTCTCTTGGTTTGTTTCTAAGGTTGAACGGAGAGTGTCACAAGTTCTCAGTCGTGGGAATCAAAGGCACTAATGAGGTCTATGAAACTGATTGTGAGTATTTGCTCTTTTGTGTTCTGCATGACCCAGACCTTGATGTGCATGACAATTCATGGTCCTGGGGACCGCACATATCGCCGTGTGTGGATGCTGCCCCCCTTTCTGCTTCGACTTGCTCATGCAACTTTGGAAAATCTAGTAAAATAGTGAGCACTGGAGTCACCAGAGAGAGTTAGAATAAGGTCATATCATCTCAGGTTCCCAGGTGGGCACTTCTATATCTATGAGGAGGCTGAGGCAGGAGGATTGCAAGTTGGAGACCAGGCTCTGCAAAAGTGAGGTGCTAAACAACTCATTGAGACCCTGTCTCTAAATAAAATGCAGAATAGGGCTGGGGATGGGGCTCAGGGGTCGAGTGCCCCTGGGTTCAATCCCTGAAACTTAAAAAAAAATGTCATGAATATACAGCAACATGATTTAATAAAATACAACTAGGCATATTTACATGTGCATATGTACATATGCTTACTTATACACTTAGACTTTATATGTATGTAAAAAATATAAATGTGACATTTTTATGATACGTACTTATACAAATCTATATGTGTGTGCATGTCTATATCTGTATCTATGTATATCTATATCAATATATAATCATATATAATGGACTATAATTTCTCATTATTCTGGTTATACTTCATGTAAAATCACGTGGGTCATGTTGTGATATGTGTACATAGGGTAACACACATGCCCCCTTCAGTTTCTTTACTCTGCTTTATCCAACATACTTCTATTCTTCCCTAGCCCCCTCTCATTGTGAATCATCATCTCTAAATTAGAGAAAACCTTTAGCTTTTGGTTTTTTGGGGGATTGATTTATTTGCTTAGCATGATATTCTCCAGCTCCATCCATTTACTGGCAAATGCCATGATTTAATTCTTCTTTATGACTGAGTAATATTCTATTTTGCATATGGATCCCACTTTCTTTATCCACTCAATTGTTGAAGGGCAGCTAGGTTGGTTCCATAGCTTGGCTACTGGGAGCTAAGCTGCTATAAATATTGATGTGGCGGCGGCACTGTTATATGCTTATTTTAAGTCCTGTTGGTAAAGACCAAGAAGTTTTCAAGTGTTTCTTTTTCTGTCTCAGTCTCAGGTGACAATTACTTCCAAATCAAGTACGTCAAAAATGGTTTCATTTTATTTTATAATAAAAATGTGGATGCAGACGGCAAGGTGACCTATGTGACACTGATTGCAGGTAAGTATGGTGACTTTTACTGTCCAAAGCACAGCACAGTGATTTCTTCTATGTTGTCAATTCAGGAGAGAAGCATGAGCATAGGTTTTCTGAACTAAGGCACTAGTACAGAAATGTGTTCCCACAGTCGATCCCAATGACTCAGTTGTACTGAGGGATTGTCTCTCTAAAAATGAGAGATGCATTTCATAGGGCGCCCTATCAAAAATCACTCCTAAATGTTGCAGACCACATTCTGCAGATTTCATAGTGGTAAACACAGTAGTATAACTGGGTGTTTGGCACCTAATGAACCAAAATTTTAAAGGAAAATTCCAAGTATATTCCCATACTTGTGAATGTACAATTGTGAATCCCAAACTTATAGAAAATCATAAAGCACCAGTGAACAATATGGAAAAAAAATACTTATGTACATATCAAAAGTCAAATTTGGTACACTCAGTTCAGTATTAATGACCACAGTGATCTCCACCATAAACCCTTGGTTTTATCATAATTGTTCCAATATTTTCCAAACTTACAGATTTTTATTCTTTGAATAAATACTTAATAAGACCAGCCCCTCATATATGCTGCTAGAATCCTGACGGGGATATAGACTTTTGAGTTTAGCTACAGAGCAAACAAAAGATGCATTTGAACCTTGGAGGTCTTAGGTCAACAATTGAAATAGAAGGAGTGATTAAATACTCTTAATTTCTCAAAGATGAATGAGGAGAGTGTTTTTTTCTCTCTCTCTCTTTTGCATTAGCAGAGATGATAATGCTAATGTGCTAGGTGGAAAGTTCAGATCAATTTCACCCCCTTTTGTATTTGAATATTGGTTGAATGGCCCAGAAAACTGGGGCAGAGACTCTAGAATGTAGACAGAGTTGAAATCAGAAGGCACAGTATAGAATAATTCCCAAAGCTTAGGCCTTGGAGGTGTTGAGGAGAATGCATAAATATTAGGCAAGATTGAGTTCACACAATAAAGGGTTCTGAGTGTTTGCCATATTCCTAAGAATTACAAATGGTATGATCTTCCATAAGTGGAATTTATCCACGTTCCCATGACACCCATAAGTGAACTGGAAGTATCGTTAGTCAGAGCATGGAGATGGTGGGATCAACTGGTCTACCTGGGACCCAGAGGACGCTTTCTAACAGAAACCTCTTCCACATTTTCCCACGTGCAAAACAGCCAAGGAAGAGAGTCTGAGTGAAGAGCAGAAGACGAAGTTTGAAGAGCTGACGGTGGAAAAGAACATTCCAAAGGAGAACATAAGAAATATTATTGAAACTGGTAAAGTCACTTTCCCTCTTCCTGTAGTAATCTGAAATGAACCAAAAGACAAGTAGCTTGATTCATATCTTCCTTTGGCAAAATGCAAATCATTACACATTGAGCAACCCCAGTGATCTAGACTTTCCCTTCCCTTCTCTTTCACAGATGACTGTCCTGCTGCCTAAGGACCTTGCCTGATGAGCAGACACTTGAGGTTTGTATTTCCTGACATTTTGTTCTGCTAGGTATTTTTTCCCCTTATGGTACTTGGCATTGGTATAAATGAGTGAAATTGTCCCTGCTTCGGGGTGTTGAGATGACTACATGCATTTAAAACATGGATCAAACAACACCCCTTTAGTTTTCAGAGTGGATTCTTTTGTAGGGAGACAGTGGGACAGCTTTTTGTGAAGCCATGGACAATGGCATAGTATTAACGTTGGTGAACACATTACCTTGTAATGGCAAAATCTTCAATATCCCTAAAGGAGAATTCTCAAAGACTTTCAGATTTTGGAGGGAAAGGCATTAGAGATTTAGCCCAGGGAGAATCTACCACTGAGTTCCATCTCTACCCCATCTGATTCTTTATTTTGACATGGCCTCTAAGACGCAGAAGCTGGCCTTAAACTTGAGATACCCCTTATTCTGATCAGACTACTGAGTCCTGGGATTACAGGCAAGCACCATTGCTTCAGGCACAAAATTTTAAAATGTTGCACACGTGAAAATGCACCTTAGGATCCCTCAGAGCAAGAGGTGACCGTGCAAGTGTCGACTTTCCTATGAAGGTGACCCCTGTAGACTCCATACATGAACATATAAGCTCCAAGAAAAGAGTTGCGTGTGAGCGTTCCTGCACTCCACTACCCAGGATTGGATTTTTCCTTTGCATTCTAAAACTCCCCAATATCATGCCATTAAGATCTGCTGGGCCATATTTTAATTTCTTTTTCTTTTGAATCCTACAGATCCTAATGAGATCAAGAATGTTTGCAACATCGTCTTCTCAAGGGCTCAGGAATCATCTCTATGAAGATAAAATGCCTTTCTCTTATTAAAATTGTAATTTCTTTATTTCTGTAAATTGCAAACCCTGTCTAAGGGATTTCCTGTCAGTACTCTTCTATACCTTTCCTGCTATTTCTGTATTCCAAATTGAGTAATAAATTTGACATTATATGCACAAACGTGTCTTTGGATAAGTTTATGACAATTTCAAGTCACAGAAATATCTACTCTGATGCAATATTCAACACTGAGTCTACTGGATACAGAAGATCACTTTAGTTAAGGATGATTGTGCAACTGCTGATTGTATCATGAGTACAGCGGAAGGGATGGGCTTGCAACATCACACAGATGTGAGTGTGTTATTCTTCAGATATGAAGGGACCCAAAAGCTCACGTAATACAATGGAATGATGTTCAGAGGTGAAATAATTGGGTAAGAGAGGTGTGGCCTAGTCAGTGGATTAATCCACTTGAATGGACTAAATGAATGGTGACTGTAGCAGATGGGGTGTGGCTGGACGAGGGGGTCCCTGGGCTGTGCCTTTGGGGTCTCTGTCCTGTCCCTGGTGAGCAGAGCTCTCTCTGCTCCCTGGTGCCCTGTCCTGAGCTTCTCTTCTCCTCCAGGCCCTGCCGCCATCTTGTCCTGCTCCCCTTGGGCCAGAGCCATGGAGTCGGCCAACCATGGAGTGAACCTCTGAATCCAAGAACCACAAATAAAAATTCTCCTCCTCTAAAGTTGTACTCATAAGATTTTTGTGTTGCAACAGTGAAAAACATTTTTAATATGTTCTTTTATGATGCAACAGAAAAAACGGTTTTTTTGATCAGATATAACTTAAGAGACCAGGCAGTGTATGAAGAATGCGCTTAGAAAAGACAAAAAAAAAAGAAAAGAAAATAGGAAATGATAGAGACTTACAAGACGCAGTAAAAAATGCCCCTTCTTACATGAATGAAGGTAAGAGTCTGTTTGGCCTGATAAAGGAGCCTAGTAATTCCACTAATATGAGCATGAAGACCTAAGAAATAGAACAGAGGACACTGAGACAAAGTCACAGGAGCCTAGGCTTCTGATGTCTGACATGTTGACAGAAATATGTTCTTGGGGAAGTCAGAATTGTCACGAGGGAAACTGGATAGGTATTTGTAGAAAAATAAAGTAGGACTCCTGTCCCTCACCATGCACAAAACTCATATCAAGTTGGTTCAAAAATGTAGGAAATAGACAAGAGACTTCCAAACTTCCAGAAGAAATCCAGGGTCAAAAATCCAACCTACAGGATCCTCACAGGTACCATTGGAGTGGATCCTATAGCAAGTGCCCTGATTCTCTCAATGTGATTGGCTGTGGTTGATCTATGTGGTGGTAGACCCAAGGGGAATTCAGCTGGATAACTTGAAGGAAAATGAATCTCAATTAAAAAATGTATATATATCATAAATTGACAAGAGGCCAGATTTGAATTATTATTATTATCACTTTTATAGTAATGTCTTCTTAAATTCAAACATGGACCTGTTTGAGAGATGCCCAGTTACCTTGCATTTGAGGTAGAGATGCCTTAGTCTAGTTTGGTAAGGCCACAGGGTACCATCTTTGATTTTAGAAGTAACTTTTAGCATTTAAACCAAATGATAAAGAAGTGATACAGGAACTTGAATAGACGTTTTGTCCTTGATCTTCCATGACAGCCATCAGAGTCAAAGAGGAAATATACATTACTGTCCTTGGAGTCAATAACAGTCTTTGTGCGTGAGTCTATGATATAAAGGTCAATGATCTGGTCGTACTTAAGCTTTTGCTAATATTAATCTCATTAGTTAAATAACAGAAGGTCCTGGATGGTCCATCCAAGCCAGCCAGGAAACACTGAGCAGAAAGAAGGTTTAGGATGAAAAACAATGGATCCATTGCTGCTCATGCCAACCATCAATACTATATAAAGAGGCAGAAAACTCCTTCTCTCCAATTGCTCATCTACACTGAGCCCCCGAAGGACAGGAAGACAGAACTCATCAAGATGAGGACATTTATGCTCTCTCTCGGATTTGCTCTGATCTGTGCTTCTTCCCAATATGACCCAGAAGAGGTACCTGGATGGATTCAAAAGAACAGGATCTACACATTAATCCACGTCAGCCATGATTCTCCAGCTGTTGTTTTCTATGACAAAATTGATTCAATAGATATATATTTGTACAAGGCAGTTAATATCTGTAGAATGATTAAGATTGTGTGGTTAATGCAATAGTGTGGAAAAAATTTAAAATCTCTATAAAATATAAATGTAACATATATACGTGTATATGTGTATATAGAATGTCTCATCTTCATGGTTCAAATTGAAATCATTGCATATAAGAATGACTCAATGGATACCCAAATTCAAAGTGTGTATAAATAAAAAAAAATTATAATGGTCCTTGAAATAAAAACACAAATATGACAATTACATCATGAAAGATTTGAATATTTTTCAACCAAGACCCAGGAGGAAATAAAAATGAGGACACGTTCATAGGAAGCAGAGTCTGTTTACGATTCAGACCATGAGTTTCAACACCAATTGGTCATTGAAGTTTTCAAACATGCATCTCTTACCTTGCTGATGCCCCCCACTCAAACAAACAAACAAACAAAAGAACAAATTTGAAAAGACCATATGGCACCCAAATACCTTCTGTTAAAATGATTATTGATGAAGTTGAAGGTGAGTTGAATGTTGAGATATCCATATTGGGTCTTCTTCAAGCCCAATACAAAGATTTTTGCAAGAATAGATGAGGAAAAAGGGACCTTCTCTTGGTTTGTTTTTAAGGTCCAACGGGGAGTGTCAGAAGTTCTCAGTGGAGTCCACAAAAGGACCTCATGATGTTTTTGAAGCTGAGTGTGAGTATTTGCTCTAAGGTGGACAGCATGACCCAAGCCTTGAGGGGTGTTCAGATTCATGGTCTTGGTGGTCACACACTCGGGGGTCTGAACACTGGCCACCATTAGCAAACTTCTCCTTGCTCATGCCACCTTGGGAATGCTGGTGAACTGGTGAGCACTGGAGTCACCAGAGAGAGTTAGAATAAGGTCCATATCATCTCAGGGTCCAAGTGGGATGTTGGTATCAATGGTGAGTCAAATGGGTTCCCTGTTTATATAGCTCATGGGGGTCTCTGCATGGAGAGCTGTTTAAAATGACCTTAAATAACACCTACGTTCCTGCAAAATTAGCCTTCTTCTCTGACAGATATGATCACTCATGCTTTTCATTGAAAAAAGAACCTGAATATTAAAAAGATGTGTAATAGACACACAATCAAGGATTTATGATCCAACACTCTGAAACCCCAAAAGTAAGAATGAGAATAGTGAAAATAACAGCAAAATGTTTACATTAAATTCAACCTAATTTAAACTTCATCTAAAACAACCCCCCAAATAATAGAGACTTCTGAATTTTTGCTTTAGCAAAACAAAATTTAAAGAAAACACATCCTATAATATTGAAAGACCAATTGCCTATATGTTTCACTTGATGGAGACAAAAATGTCCCATGTGGTGTTCTAGTCTTGATCAGAGAAGCTTTATTTCTCATTGGAAGATGAGTATACAGCAATGTGATTCAATAAGGTACAAGTATATTATAAAATGCATATATTTGCATATTTATACATATGTATTGAAAAAATATAAGGGTGACATTTTTATTATATATATATATATATATATATATAGAGAGAGAGAGAGAGAGAGAGAGAGAGAGAGACAGAGAGAGAGAGACAGAGAGAGACAGAGAGAGAGAGACAGAGAGAGAGACAGAGAGAGGTCGATGCAGCTCTTTCTATGCTTCAAATTCAATGTGATGTATTGATTTGACTTGGGTAGAATTACATGATAATATTGCTTACATTGGATAATCGGGTCCAAAAATTGCTGAGGATTTGAAAATTGGTTCTGTGGGATGATTTAGAAAGTGCGAGCTCTCCACCTACCCTGGTTCTGTAGATCCTGCAATCAGGATCTTGGCTCTCAGGAAACCACTTTCCACAAAGACCTAGGCGAATCCAAGGAGGGGTGACATGGAATTGTTGGCCTCTCTCTGCAGCTTCTGTGCCTGATTCTAACTCAGGACGTGGAACGTTAGGGAAACAGAGATTGTTGGGGAAAAGGGTCCATGATAGTGTGTTACCAGCAACTCACACCAAATGACTTTTTAAGAAAGGTGATAATTTACAGTTTTGAAGTGTTTCTTTTTCAATGACAGATGCAGGACAAAATTTCTTCCAAATCGAGTACTTCTCCAATGGTTTCATAGTATTTTATAATAAACATGTGGATGGAAACGGCAAGGTTACTCATATGACTAATGTTGCTGGTAAGTATAAGGGACATTTACCCTTTGAAGTACAGCATAGTAATTCCTTTTTTTCTTTCTTCTTTTTTTTTAAAGTTGAATTCAGATTATATGCCTACACTTGTGAATATGCAATGCTGAACCAAATCTTACAGAAAATTATAAAGGACCAATGAATAATATGAAAAAATAATTATGTATCTTAAAATTCAAATTAAGTTCACTCATTTCAGTATTAATGACCATACTGATCTCCACCATCAACCCTTCATCTTATCATAATTGTTTGAATAATTTCAAAAATTTAAGTTACTCAAGAACACTGCTCATCACATATGCTGCTCCATTCCTGCCAGGGATTGAGTCTTTGTGTCTTGCCTCAGAGCAAACAGAAGCTGAATTTGAACATTTGAGGTCATAGGTACACCTTTGAAATTGATGCAGCTTGAAATTTATTTTATCAAAGATTAAAAAAAAGGTTTTCATTTTTTGTTGGTTTTTTTGTTTTTGTTTTGTTTTGCTTTTGCTTTGCATTAGCAGAGAGAACCATGCTAGTGTGCGAGGTGAAAAGTTCAGATCAACACCACCCCTCTTCTGATATTGAATATTGGATGAATTGTCCATAATACTGGGGCATTAACTCTAGAATGTAGACAGAGTTGAAATGAGAAACCACAGTACAGAATATTTCCCAAAGCTTAGGGCCTGGAAGTGCTCTGGAAAATGCAAAAATACAAGGCAGATTTGAATTCACACAATAAAGGGTCTTGAATGTCCTCAGTAGTCCTAAGAATCGCAAGATGATATGATTTCCATAAGTGGAATTTACCCACATTTCCATGTCACCCATAAATGACCTGGAAGTACTCTTAGTTGGTGGGATCAACTGGTCTACCTGGACCCAGAGGACGCTTTCTAATAGAAACCTCTTCCACATTATCCCCCATGAAACAGCTAAGGAAGACAGTCTGAGTGAAGAACAGAAGAAGAAGTTTGAAGAGCTGACAGTGGCATTGAAGATTCCAAAGGAGAACATAAGAAATGTTATTGAAACTGGTAAAGTCACTTTCCCTGTTCCTGTAGTAATCTGAAAAGAAGCAGAGGAGAGGGAGCTTCATTCAATATCTTCTATTTGCAAAATGCAAATCATTACACATTCAGCAACCACAGTGATCTAGACTTTATCTTCCCTTCTCTTTCACAGATGACTGTCCTGCTGCCTAAGGACCTTGCCTGATGAGCAGACACTTGAGGTTTGTACTTCCTGACATTTTGTTTGGCTAGGTATTTTTTTCCCCTTATGATACTTGGCATTGGTATGAATGATTGAAATTGTCCCTGCTTCAGGGTGTTGAGATGACTACATCCATTTAAAACATGGACCAAACAACACCCCTTTAGTTTTCAGAGTGTGATCTTTTATTGGGAGACAGTGGGACAGCATTTTGAGAATCCTTGGACAATGGCATAGTATTAACATTGGTGAATACTTTACCTTGTAATGGCAAAATCTTCAATATCTCTAAAGGAGATTTCTCAAAGATTTTCAGATTTTAGAGGGAAAGGTACCAGAGATTTAACCCAGGAAGAATCTACCACTGAGTCACATCTCTACCCCATCTTATTCTTTATTTTGACATGGCCTCTAAGATGTAGAAGCTGGCCTTGGACTTGAGATCCTCCTGCACTTGACACAGTCTCTGAATCCTCGGATTAGAGGCATGCACCATTGTTCATGACACAAAATTGTTAAATTATTGTTCACATGCACATGCACCTTAGGTTCCCTCAAACAAGAGGTGACCTTGTGTAGGTTTCTTATGAAAGTGACCCCTGTAGAACCCATACATGAACATATAAGTTTGGAGAAAAGAGTTGCATGTGAGCGTTCCTGCACTCCACTACCCAGGATTGGATTTTTTCTTTGCATTCTAACACTCCCCAATATCATATCATTAAGACCCGCTTGGCCGTATTTTACTTTGTTTTTCTTTTGAATCCTACAGATCCTAATGAGATCAGGAATGTTTGCAACATTATCTTCTTAAGGGCTCAGCAATCATCTCTATGAAGATAAAATGCCCCTATTTTATTAGAATGGTAGTTTCTTCTTTTCTGTAAAGTTGCAAGCCGTCTCTAAGGAATTACCCACTCTAAGGAATTATCTACTCTGATGCAATATTCAACAGTGGGTCTACAGGAGACAGGAGACCATTTTAGTTAAGGATGATTGTGCAACTGTGCAATGTATCATGAGTACAGAGGAAGGGATGGGCTGCAACATCACACATTCATGAGTGTGTTCTTGTTTAGATATGAAGGGACCCAAAAGCTCAAGTGATACAATGAAATGATGTTCAGAGTTGAAATGATTGAGTATGAGAGGTGTGACCTTATCAGTGTATTATCCATTTGAGTGGACTAATAGTGTAACTGCAGGCAGGTAGAGTGTAGCTGGAGGAGGGGGTTTCTGGGCTGTGCCTTTGAGGTTTGTATCGTGTCCCTAGTAAGTAGAGCTCTGTTTCCTCGTGCCCTTTCCTGAGCTGCTCTCCTCCTCCAGGCCCTTCCGCCATTTTGTTCTGCCTCCCATTGGGCTAGAGCCAATGAAGTCAGCCATCCATGGACTGAACCTCTAAATCCATGAACCACAACTAAAAATTCTCCTCATCTAAAATTGTACTCATAAAATCTTTGTATCGCCAATGGCAAAAAACTTTATTAAAAGTGTTCTTTTATGATGCAACAGATTTTTTTTTTATCAGACCAGGCTGTGTATGAAGACTGTGCTTAAAAAAGAAAAAAAGAAAAGAAAATAGGAAATCATAGACTTACAAGATGTAATAGAAATGTCCCTTCTTACATGAATGAGGATGAAGAGTCTGTTTGGTCTGAAAAATGTCCGTTTATATAATATCAGACAATCTTCAAATATTTTTGTGGTTCACTGCATGAATGTACTGCAGGGGTTGGGAGTGAGTTTCAGAAATGTACTCAGTGATCAGGTTTAGAGAGAGTTCCTCCTTGTCCCTGCAGGGTTATTGTGTTGATATATATTATTGAAGAAAGATGGAGAAGATCAGAGGGGATGGCGGGAGATGGGGAATATCAGAGATCTGTACCACATTTCCCAGGACTATCATTCTTAGTCATCAGTATGCACAACACAAGTGAAATCAGATATGGGGTCAAGGCAGGAAAAGAGCTTTGAGTGAAGATTCCAGTTGCAGAATTGGACAGATCCTTCTCCAAATCTAATGACTGTAGAGGTCTCCTTTGATCAAGGACTGTTGAGAGCCACAGCCAAAGGGGCCCAGCAAATTTCCAGCTGCCAGCAAACCTTCAGACTGCCGGCTGATGATTGGCTCACAGTGGCCCCAGCAACATCTAGCTGATTGGCTCCTCCACGGAGCTGCTTATTGGGCTGTTTCCCTGCCCTTTCAGACCACAGAGCTGCTCATTGGGGGACTTCTTTGGCTCCGCCCACATGACCCAGCCAATCGGCCTCAAGAGCAGGAGGATTGTGGGAGGTGGTGAGGTTTGTGTGGGGGAGAGGCTTGTGGAAGCCGGTGGTGGCAGTTGGGCTCTGAGGTTTTTTTTTCCTGAGGAGCTGTTTTGTTTGGCGTTTGTAGTTCTAAAAATAAAGTTAGTTTCTTTTGACAAGTGGCTCCTGAACTGTGCCCAGCCAGACTGCAGCAAAGGACCATCATCAGAAGATGCTGAAATAAAGGAAGGTTTCCTTATATGTGGACAAAATGCTAATCACCAGCCAGGCAGCTTCCAATACTTGCAGACCTGTCCCTGGGTATTTGGAAACCTAGGTGCAGGATCAGGGTGCTCTGAGTTTAGGAAACCAAGGAGAGGGCTCCTATCTACATTAAATCTGAAACTTGAAGGGCTCTAATAGTAAGATTAACTCAGTTAATCACTTGGACTGTTCCTCATGGGAATGGAGAGAATCCAAAGGAAATTTGCTCTCTTAGAAAATTTAGTTGCTAGAAGGCACAGAAGCTGCAGAGAAGTTTCTTCTGACTAGAGGTGAAGATTATTAGGACCCAGACATCAGCCCTTTCATCTCTGGGGAGATAAACTCTGCCCTGTGAGAGAGCAGCAGGGGGCTTTGGCATGACAGCCCCGGCCACTAACTCATCCCTTACATTCCTCACTATGGATGATGAGGAAGGGCTTGGGAGACATGAACATTCTAATATAAAACTCTCCATTATCAAAAGGAAGCATGGTGAACTTCATGTAGGCATCAACTAGTGCAGCTAATGACATAAAAATGGTGAGATTCATTTTCATGGATCACAGACAGTGGGAATGCATCTCCTGTGGTCCTTGCTGTGAGTGGACAGGCCTGGATTCACCTGAGGTGCCCTCCTGGATAGGCAGATGGCCGCCATCTTGTCCTGGAATCGCTTGGTATTCTCTCTCTTCTCAAGTGTCCATGCTGATCCTTGGAAGTTCACATTTTCTCTTTTGACATGGACATGATCCACATGAAGTATTCCAAACACCAAGAACCTAATTGTAGCTTATTTACCATCTGGGGACCCTGGTCCAGAGGGACAGATTTCAGTATAGGAATTGTCAGACAGGGAACTCAATTTAGCCTCTAACAGTAACTTCATCTTCTGTCTGATAAAATGCTTAATGAAATTGATTGGTTATCAAAGATCTACATCATCTTATATGTCTTGGGTCAATCACTTGGTCAGGAGAAGTTAACAGTTAAATGTATGGCTGGTTTCATTTGGCGGTTTTTATGCTGCATATTTCTAAATGCTTTGGGTGACATAGGGTTTCTTAATATATTTTCATTCTCATTAATATTTTTTTTTTGTTACTGGGGAACAAAATAAGGGGAACTAAATCACTGAGCCACATTACAGCCATCTTTATATTTTATTTTGAGACAGAATCTCACTAACTTTTTTAGTCTCACTATTAATTGAAGGAGTTTATTTCAACCACATAAAGGCCATTTATGATAATCCCAAGGTCAATTTCAAACTAAATGGAGAAAAAATAAAAAAAATCATCTTAATTTAGGAACATTATAACGTGTCCACTGTCACCATTTTATTCCATATAGTCCTTGAAACTTTAGCCAAAGTGATCAGGCAAGAAAAGGAAATCAATGGATACAAAAAGCAAAATGAGAAGGCCAACTATCTGTGTTTGCTGGTAACATTATCATATTTATAAAATGAAAAACTACACCAGAAGACTTCTAAAGTTTATAAATAATTTAACAAAGTAGCAAGATAAAAGATCAATGCATATAAATCAATAGATTGCTACATAGTTTAATTCAGCAGGAAGAGAAATTTGGAAAACCATTCCATTTACAATAATCTCAAAAATATATTCTTGGAAATTATCTAAGCAAGAAGTTAAAATAGCTCTTCAAAGAAATTCACAGAACTCTAAAGAAAGAAATTGAAGAAAACCATAGAAGAACAATGTTCTATGTTCTTGGATAGGCAGAATTAATATTGCAAAACTAGACATCCTACCAAGAGCAATAAATAAATTCAAAGCACTCCCCATGAAAATATAAATGAAATTTTTTTTACTAAATTGGAAAAAATATTTCTAAATGCATTTGTAAGAATAAGAGAACCTGAGCAGGGAAAGGAATAATAAGCAAGATTATCAAAGTAGAAGACACCAAAATACCTGATCTGAAAAGGACACTACCGAGCTGTAGAGCAAACTGAGCATGGAAATTCCATCAATATGGGCATGAAGACCAAAAATAGAATAGAGGACACTGACACAAATTCCTATGAGTATAGCTATCTGATGTTTGACACGTTGCCAAAAATATACTCTGGGAGATGAGAGATGCTTTACAAAATGGCACAGGTAAACTGGGTAGCTATTTGTAGTAAAATAAAATCGACCCCTATCCCTCACCTTGTACAAAACCCATAACAAAATTGTTCAAAAATGTAGGAATTAGAAAACAGACTTCAAACTTCTAGAAGAAATCCTGTGTCAAAAATCCAATATGAAGGTGTATTGTAGCTGTTGACAGAATCAAGACAGTTGTCCTTGGTGTAGATGCTATAGCAAGTGTTCTAACACTTTCAGAGTGATTGGCTGTAGTTGATCTAATGTGGTTGATGACCAAAGGGGAATTCAACTAGATCACTTGAAAGAGATGGATCAAAATTAAAAAAACAAAAAAATCATAAATTGGCAAGAGGTTAGCATTTGTATTAACATTATCATTTTTTTGTAATATCTTCTTAAATTTAAACTTGGGCTGGTCTCAGAGATGCCATGTTATTTTGCATTGGAGGTAGAGATGACATAATCTAATTTGATCAGGTCACAGGGTACCGTATTTGATTTTAGAAGTATCTGTGAGCATTCAACTAAAATGTTAGAGAAGTGACACAGAAACTTGAATATATGCTTAGCCTTTGATCTTCCATTTCAGACATGGGGATAAAAGAGGAAATAAACATTACTATCCTTGGGATCAATGACAGGCTTTGTGCGAGAGCCATACATAAAGGTCAATTATTTGGCCAAACTAAAGCTTTTCCAATATCCATAGCATTAGGTGAAGAACAGGAGTTCCTAGAGAGCTCATCCCTGCCAACCAGGAAACACTGAGCAGACAGAAGATCTCAGGATGAAAACAATGGATTCATTGCCTGTCATGTCAAGTCACCAATGCTATATAAAGGGACATCAAACTCGTTCTGTCCAGTACCCACCTCCCCTGAGCTTCTGCAGAGCGGAAGACAGATTTCATCAAGATGAGGAACTTTCTGCTCGCTCTCGGATTCAGCCTGGTCTGTGCTTCATCCCAGATAGACCCAGAAGAGGTACCTGGATGGGCTGATCTTGGGGGATCTCTCTCTCTCTCTCTCTCTCTCTCTCTCTCTCTCTCTCTCTCTCCTTTCTTTGTCTTCCCACATTTCTCAATTTTATGTGACATGAGATTTTTGAGCGTCTCAGTCCACAAACATCTATATCCATGATGGTAACCTTTGCTGTTGATGTAATCCAACTCTTTCTTTGACTATCACATTCCTCTTTAAGTAAATAAATGTAAAAAAATTTAATCTGCCAAAGTGTTATCTACTACTTACCATATATTTGCTGATATAGTTTAGTTGTTTGAGAGCCTCTCAATTCCATGCTTCTGTGGGAATCTGATTCATGACTTTAGCTGATACAGTTCTAACTTGTGGAGAGTAGAGCTTGCACGGTGACCTCATGATTGGATTTAGTTTTTCTTCTGAGCTAAACCAGCTGCCATGGTTATAAATAGTGTGGACGAGAGAAGAACAAGAGGAACCAGTAGCCATTCCCAGGGGATACTTCCTTTACAGGTCACCGGGGACTAGCACACCATCCTCATGGGAGCTGATGACTTAGAGAAGATTAGTGAATATGGAGAGATGAGGTTCCATTACCGTCACTTAGATTGTAGTGATGGAGGCAAGAAGATAGACTTCACTTTCTACTCCAAGTAAGTGAAAATTGCCCAATGTAATGGAACAATGGGGGTCACCTCTGACACAACATACATCACTTCTGCACCAAATCTGTGTCTGTGTCTGTGTCCCTGCTTGGAAACAACTGTATCCTGAATTCCCAGAAGATAGAGAGAGAGGACAAAGTGTGAGGAATTCAGATTTCAGAATTCACAGGAGCTGCAGAATTTGTATGAGAGTTGGGGCTCTGATAATTAAGACAGGAAAAAATAAAGGTGTGTATATTAATGCCACATGCATAAATATAGATTTTTTAGGTGGAATATCATATGTTTATAATATTAAGGATTTAACATTGTTAATATAAATATTAGGTGCATCTATTAGGTATACATGCATATGCATATAAATATCACGTACATATAGTATATATGCAAGCATAGGCATATGCATAATTTTTCTTGTCATCCTGAAGTGGGAGTCTCCTTGAAAACCCCTCCATTGGCTACTAGGCCAGACTTATAGACCTCTATGGCTGTCTCAATGGCAGTGAGATCTAAGATTATGTGGTGGGTCCAGGCCAGTGATCATACTGCTTGTCAGTGTCCAGGTGTCTCCAACACAACCTGACCCATGCCATCCAGAGCCGGTAATTGCCAAGGTTGAGAAACCCTGTTATAGAACATCCAGAAACCTCCCATAACATGGAGACATCAAATGCAAGGAAGAGTGAAATCATCAATTGATTTTCCCATCTCAATTACCTTCTCAATAATTCCTTCATTCAAATTAAATGTAGAGATTTTTGCAAGAATAACTGAGCAACAATTGGTTTATCTTGGTTTGTTTTCACAGTCCAAGTTCTTTGTCAGATCATCCAAAGGTCCTCATGATATTTATAAAGCCAAGTGTGAGTATTTGCTCTAAGGTGGACAGCAGGACCCAAGCCTTGAGGGGTGTTCAGATTTGTGGTCTTGGTGGGCACACACATCAGGGGTCTGGACTCTGGCCACCATTAGCAAACTTCTCTTTGCTCATGCATCCTTGGAAATGCTAGTGAATTTGTGAGAATTGGAGTCACCATAGAATAATGTCCATATCATCTCAGGTTCCCAAGTGGAATGTGAGCATTAATGATGATTCAGAAGGGTTTCCTGTTTATATAGCTCATGGTGTTCTCTGCATGGAGTGCTGTTTAAAATGACATTAAGTTACCCCCCTCAAAAAATTAAGAAAGGTGATAATTTAGAATTTTGAAGTGTTTCTTTTTCAATCACAGACAAAGGGCAAAATTTCTTCCAAATTGAATACTTCTCTGATGGTGTTGTAGTATTTTATAATATAAATGTGGATGGAAACGGCAAGGTTACGCACATGACTGTTCTTGCTTGTAAGTATAAGTGACGTTTACTGTCTGAAGCACAGCATCGTGATTTATTTCTTTATTTCTTTTTTTTTCTGTATAGCTGGGATTTGAACCCAGGGCCTTGGAAGGAAAGTTACTGCCCCAGCCCCTATAGTAATTTCTTCTGTATTATAAGTTCAGGAGAGAAGTATGAGCATATATGTATTTTTTTTACCAAATGCTAGTATAAATATTGTACTAAACGCTAGTACTAATAGTAGTACGGAAATGTGTTCCCAAGTCAGAGTCCATTGAGTGAGTTTTACTGAGACATTGCCTTCTAGGAAATAGAGACACATTTCATATTATGCCCTATCGGAAGGCACTCCTAAAAGTTGCAAACCCTTAAAAATGAAGGAGGAGATTTTCTTGCTTTCTTCCTTTATTCATTTCCCTCTTTCTTTCTTTTATTTTTTCCTTTTTTTTTGCATTAGCAGAGAAGAGCATGCTAATGTGCTAGGTAGAAAGTTTAGATCAATACCACCCCTTTTCTGCTATTGAATATTGGATGAAAGGTCCAGAATACTAGAGCATAGACTCTAGAATGTAGACAGAGTTGAAATGAGAAGCTACAGTATAGAATAATTCCCAAAGCTTAGCCCCTGACAATACAAAAACATTAGGCAGGATTCAGTTCACAAAATAAAGAGACTTGAATGTCCTCAGTTGTCCTAAGAATTACAAGATGATATAATTTCCAGAAGTGGAATTTACCCATGAAACAACACCCCTTTAGTTTTCAGAGTGGGGTTCTTGAGTTTCTTGAGTTGGAAGACAGTGGGACAGCATTTTGTGAAGCCGCGGAGTATGGAATAGTCTGAACATTGGTGAATTCCAGTGTGAATAAACTACCCTGAAATGGAAAATCTCCAATAACCCTAGAGGAGATTTCTCAAAGATTTAGTTTTTGGAGGTGGGAAATAGGGGATGAACCTAGGGACTCTCTATCCCTGAGTTACATCTCCATCCCATCTTATTCTGTATTCTGACACAGCATCTAAGATTCAGAAACTCACCTTGAACTTGAGATCCTCATGCCTCAGCCTGCTCAGTCCCTGGGATTATGTCCATGCACCATTGCTCCAGGTACAAAATTTTTAATTTGTTGCATACATCCACATGCCCCTTCGAATCTCTGAAAGCAAGAGGTGACCTTGCAGATGTAGACTTTCCTATGAAACTGCTCCCTGTAGAACCCATACATGAACATACAAGGTCCAGAGAGGAGAGTTGTGAGGGAACATTCCTGCACTCCACTACCCAGGAAGGGATTTTTGTTTTTTTCACTGTAACGAGCCTGATCATAATGCCATTAAGATCAGCTTGGCAATATTTTAATTGCTCTTTCTTTTGAATCCTACAGATCCTAATGGGATCAGGAATGTTTCAACATCACCTTCTCAAGGGCTCAGGAATCATCTTTATGAAGATAAAATGTCTCCTTTTATTAAAATTGTAATTTCTTCTTTTCTGGGAAAGTGTAAACCTGTCTTAGGGATTTCCTGTCAGTTCTCTTCTATATCTTTCCTGCTATTCCTTATTCCTAACTGATTAATAAATTTGACCTTATATGCACAACTATGTGTCTTAGAGTTAATGAGGATTTAAATGCACAGAAATACCTACTTCATGGTACCTATTAAAAAGCAAGGTCTATAAGAAGCAGGAAGTCATTTAGTTAAGAATGAGGATAGGGAAAGGGATAGGCTGCAGTATCACAGATGTGAGTGTGCTGGGGTTAGATATGAGGTGTCCCTTCAACGCTCCTGTGTGAGATCATGCAAGAATAGTCAGAGATGAGATGATAAGATGTGAATGTTGTAACCTAATAAATGGATTAATCCACTTAAGTGGACTAACTGAGTGGTGACTGTAGGCAGGTGGGTGTGGCTGGAGGAGGGAGTCCCTGGGCTGTGCCTTTGAGGTTTCCATCCTGTCCCTGGTGAGCAGAGTTCTTTCTGCTTCCTGGTACCCCATCCTGAGCTGCTCTCCTCCTCCAGGCCCTGCCGCCATTTTGTTCTGCTCCCCTTGGGCCAGAGCCATGGAATTGGACAATACGGTTTGAACTTCTGAAACAATGAGCCAGATAATCTTTTCTTCCTCTAAAAATAGTTCTAGTCAAACATTGCATCACCACAGTAACAAAGGTGAGTAAATTCACTGATGCAGTCATTTTTAAAAAATCAGATGTCATGTGGGAGGCCAGGCTGCATGTCCAGTCTGCTTAATGAAAAAGAGAAAGGAAATTCACAGAGACTGAGAGTATGTAAAGCAAATGCCCACCTGACAGGGATCAGGGCAGGAATTCCATTAGTTAGAATCCTCCTAGTTTCAGATATTCATCAGATCATTATGTGTTTGAGCTGCAGGGTGGTGCCCCTGCATGTCTGGGCTGAGGTTGAGAAGTGTCCTGAACACTGAGATTGAGACAGAGTCCCTCCTGATCCCTAGAGGAATATTCCCCATATTTCCCAGAACTGTGGTTCTTAGCCATTAATGTTGAAGAGAAGGTGACATCTGACGTGGGGCCAAGGCAGAAGGAGATCACCAAGTAAAGTCGCCATTTGCAGCCTTGGACATATCATTCACAGAGTCCAAAGACTGCAGAGGGTCTCATTATGATCAAAGAACCATCATCAGAAGGTGCTGGCATATGTCATTGTCCCTTAGGAGGTGGACAAAATGCTAATGAGGAGGAAAAAAAAAACATTGTCCCTTTGAGGAAAGTCTCCCTTTAGGAAATGCCCCATTCCTAAGACAGATGCCTTGGAGGAGAAGGGAGGTGGTTTTTGCCAAACCTACAGGAGGGAAGTCAGCAGAGACAGCTCCAGGCAGGTGACACGTGTGCAGACAGGTGCCTCTGGACTTGGAAACCTCGGGAAAGATCAGGGATCTGTGAATCCAGGAAACATAGACCGGGGCAGGAATCACCCTTGGCTAGACGTGAAGTCTCTGGGCTCTGAATGCATGTTCAGCAGACCTCAGTATCCAAGGGTTCAGCCTGTGGGTTGTTTTATTCAGGTGTTTAAAGGAACTGAACAAAGAGGATTGAACTCTACCCTCTGCTTTCTCAGGGACACACATTTGAAACCAAACTAAGTTAAAAAAAAATAACAATATTTACAAGAAAAATTTGGAATGGAAGAGGGACATCACTGGCTTTATATGATAGAAGACACCAGTCTGGGAGAATTAGTTCAGACCAAATTTTATAGGAAAAGATTTTCTACACTCCAAGTATTTCAAGAACTCCACATAGGAGAGGTACAGATGACCACGTGGGGGTGCACTATGTTCAAATGTGCAAAAATCTAAAGTTCAGAATAGTACTGCAAGAAGAAAGGTGACCACACAAATATAAAATGATCAATATTGAGGGCCACAGCCGAGTCTGTATGGCACATGGCATTTTTGCCAGAATTAGTGGTTCAGAGTTGACGCTAGTGAGCCATTAATATGATGACTTTTGAGTTCTGGCGGAGTTCCCGTTGAGTTCTGCTTGTGCTCTTGTGGGGATTCCCGGAGAGTTCCCATTGGTTGGGGAAGTGCCAGAGGAGGGATTTTCCAGTTGTTGGTTCCTGGAGGAGCCGCGTGGCATTCGGGGGAGTTCCCAGGAGCGTGTGTGGAGTGTGCTGGTGGAGTTCAGATATAAAGTTTGTTCCTGCTTCAGTGGCTTGTGATTTGTGCCCAGCCAGACTGCGGCAATTGGTGGCCCGTACGGGGAATGCCTGAAGCTCGGAGGTAAGTGAAATTGTTCGCCCCTAAGGGAAGGCGAGTGAATGGGTGACCATTTCAAAAAACAATGTGTTCTTGTTTTAATTTGTTTTGGTTTTGGTTTTTTTTCAAGCTGCCTGTCCCTAGAACTTTCTCAGAAAAACTGGGAAAAGTGATTTGCTCAAGGTTTGAAGTTGTTTGCCCCTGAGGAAGAGATAGAAATAGACCATAAATGCAAAAGAAAATAGGAAAATTGATACAACATTTTTTTGTTCCGTTTTTGTTTCATTCTGTTTTTGTTTTGTGTTATCTTGTTGGGTTGCGTTATCTTTATAGTAGATTAGAAATTAGTAAAAAACAAACCGAAAGAGTGTTAAGTAAATTGTTAGAGATCCAGACTATGGTAGAAAACATGTTAGATCTAGCAAAAGAGAAGGTCTCTCGAGCTAGTCAGACAGAGGAAGAAAATTTAAATGAAGAAAGCTGAGAGGAGAAACAGCTATCAGGGGGGAAAATACAACAGCAGACTGCTACTAACGCCGTTCTATCACCAAGCACCCTACACTGTAAGCATGGGTGAATCTATTACCAACTTGGACATGATGCCAGCAGATTGGGCTAGTATGTGTAGAGCTGTGCTAAATGGAGGACAATATTTGTTATGGAAGGTTGCCAATGAAAAATTTTGCATGGAGACAGCTAGGTGAAAAGCAGCAGCCGGTTACCCTCAAAGAAATCTAGATATGTTTTCAGGAAAAGGACCTTATGAGGGTCAATGGCAACAAATTGAATATGATCCTGCTATATATTCACAAATTGCTGCAGATGCAGTTAGGGCATGGAAGACTTTATAAGGACATGGAGATTTACAAGGACAATTATCTAAGGTAATACAGGGAGCTAATGAACATTACACTGAATTTGTAGATAGGCTTATTCAAACAGCTACCAGAGTTTTTGGGGACACAGAACAAGCAATGCCATTAATTAAACAGCTAGCCTTTGAGCAAGCAAACAGATGGTGCAAGGAGGCCATTAGACCATGGAAACATGGATATTTAAACACAAATATTAAATTATGTAGAGACATTAATGAACAAGGGCAAGTCTTGGCAGCTGCAGTACAACAGACTTTAGATGCCAGGCTGAAAACATGCTACAATTATGAACAAACAGGACATTTTAAAAGGAATTGCCCCATAGGTGGAGGGTTTAACAAAGATAGGTATCAAAGGAGTAGAATACTGGGTATTTGCCCACGATGCCATAGAGGGAGACATTGGGCTAATGAATGCAGTTCTCAAACCACCATAGAGGGTACTCCATTATAAAAAAATGGACAAGGACCAGGTGTTTACCCACGATATAATGGAGAAAGGCATCAGGCTCCATTGCCAAAAAAAGGACAGGGGGGCCCAAAGCTCCGAGGCCCATGACCACAAACATACGGGGCAGTGGAGAAACCCAGAAACACCATGGAGGAACCCAGCTACACCATCAGGGTAGTGACCAGGACACATTACCCATCAGACCTCTCATCAGACGAACCAGAGGGAGCACAGGGTTGGACATCTGTGCTTCCGCCAGAGCAGTACTAACTCCAGAGATGGGAGTTCAAATCATTCCCACAGGAGTAAAAGGACCTCTTCCCCAAGGAACAGTAGGCTTATTGTTAGGACACAGTTCTTCTACTCTAAAAGGACTTATGATAAGTCCTGGGGTAATTGATTCCGATTATGAAGGTGAAATAAAAAATTATAGCCAGTTCTCCAAAGGGTATATCAGTAATTTCACCAGGAGATAGAATAGCACAGTTATTAATAATATCCAGCCTATATGATAAATTTTCCAGCAGTACTATAGAAAGAGGTTCCAGGGGATTAGGCTCCACAGGAGTAGATTGGGCTATGCTGTCTTTAAATTTAGATTCTCTCCCCATGCTAAAACTAAATATTCAAGGACATGAATTTAATGGGCTACTGGATACAGGTGCAGACCTTAGCATCATATCTTGTCAAGAATGGCTAAAATATTGGCCATTAAAACAAGCCACTCAAACGCTTCAAGGCCTAGGAGTGGTGACTAATCCCCATAGAAGTGCAATGGTATTAGATTGGAAGGATCCTGAAGGATGTGAAGGAACTATACAGCCATATGTATTGGATCATCTTCCTATATTTATGGGGATGAGATGTCCTAGATCAATTAGGTTTGACATTAACAAATAACATCAATCCAAATGCGCCCACTATTAGGGCTAGACAAGGTTTTAGGAAAGAAAAAAGATTAGGAGAACAAGAATAAGGTATAGCAGCACCAATTCAAATAGATCAAGGAATAGATAGACATGGATTGGGTTTTCAGAAGGGGTCACAGAGACAATAAAAATTACTTGGAAATCAGAAAGACCCGTATGGGTTCCTCAGTGGCCTCCGACTAAAGAAAAGATACAAGTAGCCCATGACCTGGTCAAACAACAATTAGTGGAGGGACATATACAACCTTCCATACCTCCCTATAATACTTCCATTTTTTTCATTAAAAAGAAATCTGGTAAATGGAGATTATTGCAAGATTTAAGAGCCATTAATAATGAAATGGTTATTATGGGACCTGCTCAATCAGGGATTCCCCAATTGTCTGCTTTGCCAAAACCTGGTATGTTTTAGCTATAGATATTAAAGATTTTTTTTTTCAATTCCTATTCATCCTGAGGATAGTCCACGTTTTGCATTTACTATTCCTGCACTAAATCATAAAGGTCCTGATCAGAGATATGAATGGAAAGTACTCCCTCAAGGGATGGCTAACAGCCCAACTATGTGTCAAATTTATGTTAACAAAGCAATCCAGCCACTTAGAAATCAAAATTCTGAAGTACAAATATTTCACTATATGGATGATATATTATTAGCACATAAAGATAAAAAACACATTGCTAGAATGTTATGCCACACTTACAAATTTATTAAAAATTATAATCTAGAGATAGCAATAGATAAAGTACAAGTAAATTTTCCAATTAATTATTAAGGAGTTCTATTATCCTCAAACATGGTCCATCTACCAAAAATTCAAATATGAGTAGATCAACTCAAATCACTTAACGATTTTCAAAGGTTATTAAGAGACATAAATTGGATAAGGTCTTATCTAATCATACCAACAGGAGAGTTGGGACCTTATTTGATATCCTAAAAGGTCCATCAGATCCAAATTCACCCTGAATATTAACACCTGAAGCAAGAAAGGCATTAAAAATTGAAACATATACAGAAAATATGCATTTGGATAGAATTGATATAAGTTTGCCTTTATTATTTATTGTAATACCAACAAAAAATATTCCTACAGGAGTATTTTGGCAAGAAGGTCCATTATTGTGGATACATTTACCTTATTCTCCTAACACTATTCTTACTAGGTATCCTGAGGCTGTAGGAGAATTGATACTTAAAGAATAAAAACAGCAAAGGGAGTGTTTGGAATTTCTCCCAATAAAATTATTACTCTATATACTATGGATCAAATTGATGAGTTAGCTAATGAGTTAAATACTTGGGCAATAATCATGTGTAAATCTAACGTTTCATTTGATAACCACTTAACATCTAATCCTTTATTGTCTTTTTGGTCTTTGCATCCTGTAGTTTTTCCAAAAATGACAAGAAAAACACCTATCATGAATCCTCCAAATATATTCACTGATGGGTCAAATAATGGTACAGCAGCAGTAGTTACCCCTGATCAAACTTTTACATTTTTAGTACCCAAACAATCAGCTCAAAAAGTAGAGCTTAATGCAGTATTACAAGCTTTTGTGATGTTTCAAGATTCTGTATTTAATTTATTTTCCGATAGTCGTTATACAGTTAATGCTATAGTATCCCTTGAAGATGCTGGTAGGATTTCCCCTTCCTCTACTGTTTTCTCTTTGCTTTCCACTATACAAAGTCTAATCTGGGACAGAAAAGATCCATTCTTTATAGGACATATCAGGGCACATACAGGATTGCCTGGAGCCCTTAGTTTGGGCAATGATTTAGCAGATAAAACTACACATGACATACATATTTTTCTACACTAGAAGAAGCTACACATTTTCATAAAAGGTTCCATGTCAATGCTAATATTTTAATGTTTTAAAATAACTAAGGAACAAGCTAGACAAATAATAAAACAATGTCAAAATTGTGTGACCTTTTTACCACAAGTTAATCTTGGAGTCAATCCTAGAGGACTGATACCTAACCATATTTGGCAGATGGACATCACACACTTGCCAGAATTTGGAAAATTAAAATATTTTCATGTTACAGTTGATACTTCTTCTGGATTTTTCATGGGCTTCCTTCATGCCAGTGAAAAAAATCTAAAGATATTATAGCTCATTGCTTACATAATTTTGCCACTGTGGGCTTTCCAAAACAATCAAAAACAGATAATGGCTCTGGCTATACTTCTACCTCTTTTAAACACTTTTGCTCATCATTTGGCATTACTCATATAACAGGAATCCCATACAACCCACAGGGACAAGGCATAGTTGAAAGAGCTCATCAAACTATTAAAATGTACTTATTAAAACAAAAAGAGGGAATTGGAAAGGGGTATATATCCCCCAAAGATAAACTTAAAATAACCCTTTTTACTCTAAACTTTTAAAATTTGGATTCATCAGGGCTTAGTGCTGTGGAAAGGCATATGTGTCCAAAAAGTGTACATAAGCCTAAGATACTTTGGAAGGATATTCTAACAGGACAATGGAAAGGTCCTGACCCAGTGACTGTCTGGAGTCGGGGGTCTGTTTGTGTGTTTCCACGTGGAGAACAGAAGCCAATTTGGATTCCAGAGAGACTAACCAAAGCAATTTCTACAGACCAAAAAGAAGTTGATTTGACTCAAATCCATAACAGCTGATATTCAGAACTGCAGCTTGGCTATTCTTACATCTGCAACAGTGATTATCCAGGATGCTTTTTTCAATATCTATATTATTATTGCCTTTTCTCACATCATAAAGTTCTATTTTATTTTTTGAGCTCATACAGACCTTGGTTAATGTTTTTCTGATCAGTTTTATTTTTTGATGGTGGAGTTTTTAAACATTGCAATGGAGATTTCACCTGTGTAAAGCTACAAGGCCTTTATTATTGTCTTATGTGTTGTATGTTATGTGTGCACACTTGTGTTTGTGTTGTATGTCTGTATGTGCCTATGACAATATCATATATGAGGAGTGCTCATGAAAAATGGATCTGAATTTTTTTTATTCAAACGATTTAAATATTTTAATTTAAATTGGGTAAATAGCTGTTGAGGATTGTTTTAATATGTGAGCAAAAAAAGGAGGTTAACATATCTGTTTGCTTACTTTCACCTTTCCTTTTCATTATATTTTATAATTCTGTTAAGGATAAAGAAATTGTTCAGAAAATTGTTTTCTTAGTACCTGTTGGAATTTTACATATTTTTTTTTTTAGCCATTGTTGCGAGAATTCCTATCTTCATCCCAGTGCTGGTGAAGACAAAGATAAAACCAAACTACAGCTTCTTCGATAGTTATCACAACAAACTGTATAAATTGATACAGCAATGAATAATAACTCAACAAGTAATGCTCAATCAAGGAGTTGATTTACTTTGGGAGGAAATGGACATATTGATGGATTCCTCTGCTTTGAACTGCTTGCAGAACTTGCCTGGACTATGTATCACTTGTACGCATTATGAACTACCTGTTGCTGCAGCGAATTGTGGTAGTGCTGGCATATCTTTGCAGATGGTGTCATTGGTGGTACAATTTTTCCAAAAAGAGCCGTCATTTGGCTTGGTGTCATGGCTTTTTGCATCCTCCTCCCTTCTGCTAGTGAGGTGAGGCAAAGAACCTCACCCCCATACTGGCACCAAGGCCAAATTTGGGGGCCAACAGAGGTGAGGCAAAGAACCTAACTCCCCCCACATTGGTTCAAAGGCCTATCCACAAGTATGGCTGTATGCTGGACCGGTAGTCAGTGACTGGTATGATCCAATTGCAGTGGTACCAACCTAAGACAGGAGACTGACGCCTTGACTTCAGCTCATCCGATGACGGGTAAGGACCATATGTAGTATTGGACAGCCTAACAGGCACGGTCCCTAAGCCACATTGCTTGTTGTTTAATTAAACAGAAGGGGGGAGATGTTGAGGGCCACAGCCGAGTTGGGATGACGCATGGCATTTTTGCCAGAAGTAGTGGTTGAGAGGTGACGCTAGCGAGCCATTAAGATGATGACTTTTGAGTTCTGGTGGAGTTCCTGTTGCGTTCCGCTTGAGCTCTCATGGTGATTCCCGGAGAGTTCCCATTGGTTGGGGAAGTGCTGGAGGAGGGATTTTCTGGTTGCTGGATCCTGGAGAAGCCACGTGTCGTTCGGGGGAGTTCCCGGGAGTGTGTGTGGAGTGTGCTGGTGGAGTTCAGAAATAAAGTTTGTTCCTGCTTCAGTCGCTCATGATTTGTGCCCAGCCAGACTGTGACAGATCAATTCCTTGTATGTCCTCCAATTTATCACAACCCAGATGTGGGATGGTGCAGGACTGTAATTCCAGGTACTCAAGAGACTGAGGCAGAAGAATCACAAGATCAAAGCCAGCCTCAAGAAGTGAGCAAGATCCAGTCTCTAAATTAAAAAAAAAAAATTGGGGAAATGTAGCTCAGTTGCAGGATACCCCTGTACTCAATCCTCAGCCCTGCAAAAAAAAAAAAAAAAAGAAAAAAGAAAAAGAAAAACCCCAGAATATATATATACATACATATATGTATATATTTATTAATTTTTACACATATAAATATACACATATAAATATATATATGTATGTATGTATTTGAGAGAGAGAGAGAGAGAGAGAGAGAGAGAGAGAGAGAGAGAGTCCAGAGATCATAAAACAAATGTGAGACATATTCAAAGTGGAGAAATAGAGAAAAGATTATACAGCAAAATCGTTCTTCAAAAGGTGGGTCCCTGTTGGCTAAAAAATTCCTTAAGTTGATAAAAAGTAAATAAACACGTCAGGAATTTGAAACCTCAAGGGCTCCATGGGTAGTATCAAATTACTCAGTCCCCACATCAGGGGGACAGGAAAAGCTACAGGAAATGTGAACCCTTAAAAGACTTGGTGGGGGGAGAGGGCTGAGAGCAGGCAGAGGAGAGCTTCCTGCCCAGAGGTGAAGGTCCTTGGTCCCAGATGTGCCCACTCAGAGGTCAGCCCTCAGGGATGTGGGAAGACACACCCTGCCCTATAAGCTAGCAGGGTGAGGCTGTGCATGGCAACCCCAGCCACTAACTCATCCCACATAGTCTTTACAGTAGGTAAAGATGAAGGGTTGGAAGGACATAAGCGTTTTAATTTAAAAACTCTCAGTCATCAAAAGGAAACTTGCTGAACTTCATGTGGGTATCCACAAGTTCTATAAATGCCATGAAAACATAATGGTGTGAGTCAGTGATGTTTTCATTGATCACAGGTGACAGGAAGGTGTCCATCTGTGACCGTTCCACTGAGTGGGCAGCCCTGGCTCCTCTGCAGCTCCCTCATGGGCTGGCACATGGCCGCCATCTTGTTCTGGGCTCACATGTTTCTCTCTCTTCTCCACCATCCATGCTGCTCCTTGGAAGTTCACATTTCCTCTTTTTATATGGACATGATCCATCCTGAATTAATGCATACCCCAAGTGCCTCATTATGGTTAAGTTATCCATTGAGGACACGAGTCCTGGGGGACATATTTCAACATAGGAATTGTCCAGCAAGGAGAATAATTCCAGGTACAGGACTGTAATTCCATGTCAGAAACTCCACCTTCTCTCTAATAAAGGACTTAATTACATTCATTGATTATCAGAGAGCTACATCATCTTCTATCTCTTGGGTAACTCACTGGGTCAGAAGGAGTTAACCTTCCATTGTATGGCTGGTTTCACTTGAATAATATTAGGCTACATGTTTTTATGTGCTTTGGATGGATACAAGTTTTCACAATGTTTTGATTTTAATGATTTTTTTTTGTTAGCAGGGATTAAAACAAGAGGAAATTAACCACTGAGTCACATTATTAGCACTTTTTATATTTAATTTTGAGACAGAGTGTCATTAATGTGCTAGAGTCCCACTACTAATCCAAGTAACCTACGTCAATGACATAAAGGGCATTCATCATAAAACAAAGGTAAATATCATACTAAATGGAGAAAAAAAAGAAAGAATTTCCCTTTAATTTAGAAACCACAAAAGCGTGTTTACTGTTACTAATCCTATTTGATATAGTCCTTGAAACATGAGCCATCGTGATCAGGCAAGAAAAGGAAATAAAAGGATATAAAGAGGAAAAAAAAAAGAAGTCCAAATACCTCTGATTACTGATGGTATTATCCTATTTAGAAGATGGAAAAACACCATCTGAATTCTCATAGAGTTTATAAATGAGTTTAGCAAGGAAAAAAAGATACAAAATCAAAAATCATATAGAAACTAATAGATGTCCTATACTGCCACAGTAATTCAGCAGGAAATGAAATTTGAAAAACCTTTAATTCTCAATGACCTCAAAATTTTAAATACTTGAAAATTATCTAAACAAGTAGATAGAAGAGCTGTACAATGAAATTCTTGAGCACTGGAAAAGAAATTGAAGAAGTCCATAGAAAATTGCAGGACCACTCATGTTCTTGGATAGGCAGAATCAATATTGTAAAAATGTCCATTCTACTAAAATCAATGTACAGATTCAGAGCACTCCCCAGGAAAATAAAAAGGACACTTATTACAGAATTGGAAATAAACAGTTATAAATGTATTTGGAAGAATAACAGACCCAGAGCAAGAAAAGCAATAATAAGTAAGAGTGTCAAACAGGAGGCAAAAAATACCTGATCTAAAAATATACTGCAGAGCAGTATAGTAAAAAGAACCTGGTAATTCCTCCAATATGAGCATGAAGACCTATGATATAGAACAGAGGACACTGAGACAATGTCACATGAGACTAGGCAACTGAATACTGACATGTTGACAGAAATATGTTCTTGGGGAAATCAGACTTGTCACGAGGGAAATTGGATAGGTATTTGTAGAAAAATAAAGTAGGAATACTGTCCCTCACCCTGCACAAAACTCATAAAAAATTGGTACAAAAATATAGGAAATAGACAATAGATTTCCAAACTTCCAGAAAAAAATCCACGGTCAAGAATCCAACATACAGGATCCTCACAGGTACCATTGGCATGGATCCTATAGTAAGTGCCCTGATTCTCTCAATATGATTGGCTGTGGTTGATCTATGTGGTGGTTGACCCAAGGGGAATTCAACTGGATAACTTAAAGTAAGATGCATCTCAATTAAAAAATGAAAAAAAAATATATATAATCTTTTGACAAGAGACCAGATTTGAATTATTATCATTATTACCTTTTTGGTAATATCTTCTACAATTTAAACATGGACTTGTTTGAGAGATGCCTTTTTACCTTGCATTTGAGGTCGAGATGCCTTATTCTAATTTGGTTAGGCCACAGGGTACCATCTTTGATTTTAGAAGTAACTTTAAGCATTTAAACCAAATGTTAAAGAAGTGATACAGGAGCCTGAATAGACGTTTTGTCCTTGATTTTCCATTACAGCCATCAGAATCAAAGAGGAAATACACGATCCTGTCCTTGGAGTCAATGGCAGGCTTTGTGCATGAGTGTTATATAAAGGTCAATTATCTGGTCCAACTTAAGCTTCTGCTAATATTAATGTCATTAGTTAAATAACAGAAGATCCTGGATGGTCCATCTAAGCCAACCAGGAAACACTGAGCATACAGAAGGTTCAGGATGAAAAACAATAGATCCATTGCTGCTCATGCCAACCATCAATACTATATAAAGAGTCATCAATCTCGTTCTCTTCAATCGCTCATCTACCCTGATCTCCTGAAGGACAGGAAGACAGATTGCATCAAGATGAAGACCTTTCTGCTCACTCTCGGATTCGCTCTGATCTGTGTTTCATCCCAGGTCGACCCAGCAGAGGTAGCTGGATGGGCTTAGCTTGGGAGTGATCTCTTCCTTGCTCCTTCTTTCTCTCTTTCTCCCCAAAGATCTCAATTTTAAGTGACATGGGATTTTAGGGGCATCTCAGTCCACATATATCTATAATCATGAGATGATCCTTCTCTACTTCTGTATTCTGACTCTTTCAGTGACTATCACATTCCTCCTGAATTAAGTAAGTTCATAAAAAGTTAAGGTGCCACAGTGTCACCTACTAGTTCCCATACATTTGGTGAAGTTGTTTAGCTGTTTCAGAGCCTCTCAATTCCATGCTCCCTGTGGGAATCTGTCCTTATCAATGAGATTCTTCCTCTGGAGAGCAGAGCTTGCTTGGATACCTCCTGACTGGGTTTGTTGTTTCTTTCTGAGCTAAACCAGCTGCCATGGTTCTAATAAGTGTGGATGAGAGATGAGAAGTAGGAGCCAGTAGTGATTCCGAGGGGACCCTTCCTTTGCAGATCAATGGGGACTGGCGCACCATTCTCATGGGAGCTGATAACCTAGAGAAGATTAGTGAAGATGCAGACATGAGAGTCCGTTTCCGTCACCTTGAATGTATTGATGGATGTGAGAAGTTAGGCGTCACCTTCTATGTCAAGTAAGTGAAAATTGTCCCCATGTTGAGGAACTGACACGTGGGCTAGGCTCCAATCCAAGGTGAGATGTCTTGATGATGCTCACAGAATTGAGTCTTCAGACCTCTCTCATGGAAATGTGATGTTGGTTGTGAGGAAGATGCACATCAACAGGAGCACCCTAGAGACTCACCACTAGTGGTGTTTTCTTGAAGGAGATTGTGGTTTTGAGATCCTGTTGAACCATATCCCTTAGCATAGAGACCATGAGACAGTGAGCAAACACTCTTCCCTAGGAATCCTGAGCTGAGGGCAAAGGTCCACAAGACCCCTGCATGTGTGTGGGACTCTTTCTATTCTCTGTCTATTGACAAAAGATTGCATCCATTAGCTTTAAGGGTATATTCAAAAGAGCAGGATCTACACATTAATCCATGTCAATCATGATTCTCAGGCTGACACTTTCTACAACAAAATTGAATCAATCAATATATATTTGACATGGAAGTTAATATTTGTAGGATGATTAGGATTATGTGGATATTGGGATAGTGTGGCAAAAATTTAAAATCTATAGAACAAATAAACGTGACATTTGGGTATATATAGAATGTCTCATCTTCATGGTTCAAATTGAAATCATTGCACATAGAAGGACTCAATGGTTTATACAATGACAAAATGTGTATAAATAAACAACTATGAGGTTTCTTGAAATAAAAAAAACATAAGTATGACAATTAGATCATGAAAGACTTAAAGATTTGTTAACCAGGACCCTGGAGAAAAAAATGTGAACTAGTTTATAGGAAGCAGTGTCTGTTACAATTCAGACCATGAGTTTCAACACCCGTTGGTCATTGAAGTTTTCAAACATGCATCTCTTACCTTGCTGATGGCAAAAAATATAAATAAATAAAAAATAAAACAAACAAATTTGAAAACAGTATATGGCACTCAAATGCCTCCAGTTAACATGATTATTGGAGAAGTTGAAGGTGAGTTAAGTTTGGGATATCCATATTGGGTCTTCTTCAAGCCCAATATAAAGATTTTTGCAAGAATAGATGAGGAAAAATGGACCTTCTCTTGGTTTATGTTTAAGGTCCAACGGGAAGTGTCAGAAGTTCTCGGTGGTCGCCACAAAAGGACCTCATGATGTTTATGAAGTCGAGTGTGAGTATTTGCTCTAAGGTGGACAGCATGACCCAAGCCTTGAGGGGTGTTCAGATTCCTGGTCTTGGTGGGCACACAGATCAGGGGTCTGGACACTGGCCACCATTAGCAACCTTCACCTTGCTCATGCCACCTTGGGAATGCTGGTGAATGGGTGAGCGTTGGAGTCTCCAGAGAGAGTTAGAATAAGGTCCATGTCATCTCAGGGTCCAAGTGGGATGTTGGTATTAATGATGAGTCAGAAGGGTTCCCTGTTTATATAGCTCATGGGGGTCTCTGCATGGAGAGCTGTGTACACAACCTTAAATAGCCCCTACATTCCTGCAAAATTAGCCTTGTTCTCTGACAGATATGATCACACCTGCTTTTCATTGAACAAACTCTCTCAATACTAAAAAGATGTGTAATATCTATCACTGTGAAGGATTTATTATCTGACACTCTGAAACCCCAAATGTAAATATGAGAGTAGTGAAAAACAACAGAAAAATTTTAAAACTAAATTCAACCTAATTTAAAATCTAGCTACAAGCATTCCAAAAAATAACAGAGACTTCTATATTTTTGCTTTAACAAAACAAATTTTTGAAAAACACATCCTATAATATTAAAAGACCAATTGCCTATATGTTTCATTTGATGGAGACAAAAATGTCCCATGTGGTGTTCTAGTCTTGATCAGAAGATTTATTTCTCATTGGAAGATGAGTATACAGCAATGTGATTAAATAAGGTACAACTATATTATAA
This sequence comes from Urocitellus parryii, assembly GCF_045843805.1. NCBI lineage: Eukaryota > Metazoa > Chordata > Mammalia > Rodentia > Sciuridae > Urocitellus > Urocitellus parryii. Next base: position 1,721,601 of record NC_135548.1, read on the forward strand.
TATGCATATATTTGCATATTTATACATATATGTATGTATGTGTTGAAAAAACAGAAGGGTGACATTTTTATAACATGAGCATATATATAAATATGTGTGTGTGTATATATATATATATATATATATATATATATATATATATATATAATCCAGCTCTTATTATGGTTCATGTTCAATGTGATGTATTCATTCACCATGGGTGGAATTACATGATAATACTGCTTAGACTGGATAATTGAGTCATAAAATTGCTGAGGATTTGAAAATTGGTTTCTGTGGGATGATTTAGAGAGTGCGAGCTCTCCACCTACCATGATTCTGCAGATCCTGCAACCAGGATCATGGGTCTCAGGATACCAATTGCCATCCATGAAGGCCTCGGCGATTCCAAGGTCAGGACTCTTTACCATGTTCTGACGGGGACATGGAATTGTTGACCTCTCTCTGCAGCTTCTGTGCCTAATTCTAACACAGGATGTGGATCTTTAGTGAAAGAGAGATTGTTGTGAAAAAGGGTCCATGATAGTGTGTTGCCAGCAACTCACACCAAATGATTTTTGTAAGAAAGGTGATAATTGAGAGTTTTTGAAGTGTTTCTTTTTCAATGACAGACGCAGGGCAAAATTTCTTCCGAATCGAGTACTTCTACAAAGGCATCATAATATTTTATAATATACATGTGGATGGAAACGGCAAGGTTACTCATATGACCGCTGTTGGTGGTAAGTATAAGTGACATGTACCCTTTGAAGCACAGCATAGTATTTTCTTTCTTAATTTTTTTAAAGTTGAATTTAGATTGTATGCCTGAAATTGTGAATATGCAATGCTGAATCCAATCTTATGGAAAATTATAAAGCACCAATGAACAATATGGAAAAATACTTATGTATATATAAATTCAAATTCAGTTCCCTCATTTCAGTATTAATGACCATACTGATCTCCACCATCAATCCTTCACCTTATCATAATTGTTTGAATAGTTTCAAAACTTAAAGTTACCATTCTTTAAATAAATACACAAGAACATTACCCCTCACATACGCTTTCCAATCCTACCACGGACTTAGACTTTTGCCTTTTTCCTCAGAGCAAACAAAAGCTGCATTTGAATGTTTGAGTTCTTAGATTCACCTTTGAAATTGATGCAACTTTAAACTTATTTTATCAAAGATTAAAAAAAGAAGATTTTCTTTACTTTTCTTTTTTTTTTTTTTTTTTGCTTTGCGTTAGCAGAGATTACCATGCTAATGTGCTAGGAGAAAGTTCTGATCAACACCATCCCTCTTCTGATATTGAATATTGGCTGAATGCTCCAGAATACTGGGTCATACATTTTAGAATGTAGACAGAGTTGAAATGAGAAGCCACAGTACAGAATATTTCCCAAAACTTAGGCCCTGGAATTGTTCTGGAAAATGCAAAAATAGTAGGCAGGTTTGAATTCACACAATAAAGGGTCTTGAAAGTCCTCAGTAGTTCTAAGAATTATAAGATAATATGATTTCCATAAGTGGAATTTACTCACGTTCCCATGTCACCCATAAATGACCTGGAAGTACTCATAGTTGGTGGGATCAACTGGTCTACCTGGGACCCAGAGGATGCTTTCTAACAGAAACCTCTTCCACGTTATCCCCCATGAAACACAGCTAAGGAAGACAGGCTGAGTGAAGAGCATAAGAAGAAGTTTGAAGAGGTGACAGTGGCATCCAAGGTTCCAAAGGAGAACATAAGAAATATTATTGAAACTGGTAAAGTCGCTTTCCCTGTTCCTGTAGTAATCTGAAATGAACCAGAGGAGAGGGAGCTTCATTCATATCTTTCATTTGAAAAATGCAAATCATTACACATTGAGCAACCCCAGTGATCTAGACTTTCCCTTCCCTTCTCTTTCACAGATGACTGTCCTGCTGCCTAAGGACCTTGCCTGATGAGTAGATACTTGAGGTTTGTACAATCTGACATTTGTTCTTTTAGGTCTTTTTCCCCTTATGATACTTGGCATAGATATCAATGAGTGAAATGGTCCCTCCTTCTGGGTTTTGAGATGACTACATGCATTTAAAACATGGATCAAACAACACCCCTTTAGTTTTCAGAGTGGGATCTTTTATTGGGAGACAATGGGACAGCATTTTGAGAAGCCATGGACAATGGCATAGTATTAACGTTGGTGAAAACATTACTTTGTAATGGCAAAATCTTCAATATCTCTAAAGGAGATTTCTCAAAGACTTTCAGGTTTTGGAGGGAAAGGTACTAGGGATTTAATCCAGGGACAATCTACCACTGAGTTCCGTCTCTACCCCATCTGATTCTTTATTTTGACATGGTCTCTGAGACACAGGATCTGGCCTTGAACTTGAGATTCTCCTGCTCTTGACTCAGTTTCTGAGTCCTGGGATTATAGGCATGCAGCATTGCTCCTGGCACACAAAAAATGTTAAGGTATTGCACACATGCACATGCACCTTTGGATCGTTCAAACAAGAGGTGTCCTTGCAAGTGTCGACTTTCCTATGAAGGTGACCCCTGTAGACTCCATACATGAACATATAAGCTCCAAGAAAAGAGTTGCGTGTGAGCGTTCCTGCACTCCACTACCCAGGATTGGATTTTTCCTTTGCATTCTAACACTCCCCAATATCATGTCATTAAGATCCACTTGGCCATATTTTAATTTCTTTTTCTTTTGAATCCAACAGATCCTAATGAGATCAGGAATGTTTGCAACATCATCTTATCAAGGTCTCAGGAATCATCTCTATGAAGATAAAATGCCTTTCTCTTATTAAAATTTTAATTTCTTTATTTCTGTCACGTTGCAAACCCTGTCTAAGGGATTTCCTGTCAGTTCTATTCTATGTCTTTCTTGCTATTTCTGTCTTCCTAATTGATTAATAAATTTGACCTTATATGCACATACATGTGTCTTTCGATAAGTTTATAACAATTTCAAGTTACAGAAATATCTACTCTGATGAAACATTCAACACTGAGTCTACTGGATACAGAAGATCATTTTAGTTAAGGATGATTGTGTAACTGCTGATTGTATCATGAGTACAGAGGAAGGGATGGGCTACAACATCACACAGATGTGAGTGTGTCATTCTTTAGATATGAAGGGACCCAAAAGCTCAAGTAATACAATGGAATGATGTTCAGAGGTGAAATGATTAGATATGAGAGGTGTGGCCTAGTCAGTGGATTAATCTACTTGAGTGGACTAAATGAATGGTGATTGTAGCAGGTGGGGTGGGGCTGGAGGAGGGATTCCTTGGGCTGTGCCTTTGGGGTCTCTGTCCTGTCCCTGGTGAGCAGAGCTCTCTCTGTTCCCTGGTGCCCTGTCCTAAGCTGCTCTCCTCCTCCAGGCCCTTCAAACATTTTGTTCTGCCTCCCCTTGGGCCAGAGCCGTGGAGTCAGCCTACCATGGACTGAACCTCTGAATCCATGAACCACAAATAAAAATTCTCCTCCTCTAAAATTGTACTCATAAGGTCTTTGTGTTGCAACAGTGAAAAACCTTACTGAAAGTGTTCTTTTATGATGGAACAGAAAACAGTTTTTTTTGATCAGATATAACTTAAGAGGTCAGGCGGTACATCAAGACTGTGCTTAAAAAAGAAAAGAAAGAAATTAGGAAATGATAGAGACTTACAAGATGCAGTAAAATGCCTCTTCTTACATGAATGAAGGTAAGAGTCTGTTTAGCCTGAAAATGGAACCTGGTAATTCCCCCAATATGAGCATGAAGACCTAAGGACTAGAATAGAGGACACTGAGACAAAGTCACATGAGTCTAGGCATCTGATGACTGACATGTTGACAAAAATACGTTCTTGGGAAAGTCAAACTTGTCATGAGGGAAATTAGATAGACATTTGTACAAAAATAAAGAGGGATTCCTGTCCCTCACCCTGCACAAAAACTCATATCAAATTGGTTCAAAAATGTAGGAAATAGACAAGAGACTTCCAAACTTCCAGAAGAAAACCAGGGTCAAAAATCCAACATACAGGATCCTCACAGGTACCATTAGTGTAGACCCTACAGCGAGTACCCGAATACTTTCAGGGTGATTGGCTGTGGTTGATCCATGTGTTGGTTGACCCAAGGGGAATTCAACTGGATAACTTGAAGGCACATGCATCTCAAATAAAAAAAAAAATATATATATATCATAAATTCACAAGAGGCCAGATTTGAATCATTATTATTATTATTACTTTTTGGTAATGTCTTCTTAAATTCAAACATGAACTGGTTTGAGAGATGCTTTGTTACCTTGCATTTGAGGTAGAGATGCCGTAATTTGGTAAGACCACAGGGTATCATCTTTGGTTTTAGAAGTAACTTTAAGCATTCGACCCAAAGGTTAAAGAAGTGATACAGGAACTTGAATAGACATTTTGTCCTTGATCTTCCATGACAGCCCTCAGAGTCAAAGAGGAAATATACATTACTGTCCTTGGAGTCAATGACAGTCTTTGTGCATGAGTCTATTATATAAAAGTCACTCATCTGGTTGAAGTTAAGCTTTTGCTAATATTAATCTCATTAGTTAAATAACAGAAGATCCTGGATGGTCCATCTAAGCCAACCAGAAAACACTGAGCAGACAGAAGGTTCAGGATGACAAACAATGGATCCATGGCTGCTCATGCCAACCATCAATAGTGTATAAACAGGCATCAAACTCCTTCTCTCCAATTGCTCATCTACCCTGAGCCCCCGAAGGAGAGGAAGACAGAACTCATCAAGATGAGGACATTCTGCTCACTCTTGGATTCGCTCTGATCTGTGCTTCTTCCCAATATGACCCAGCAGAGGTACCTGGATGGGCTGATTTGGGAGTGATCTCTTCCTCGCTCCTTCTTTCTCTCCCTCTTCCCACATGGGATTTTATGAGTATCTGAATCCACATCCATCTATAATCATGAGATGATCCTCCTCTACTTATGTATTCCAACTCTCTCTGTGACTATCACATTCCTACTGAAGTAAGGAAGTAAATAAAAGTTAAGGTGCCACAGCGTCACCTACTAGATCCCATACATTTGGTGAAGTTGTTTAGCTGTTTCAGGGTCTCTCAATTCCATGCTCCCTGTGGGAATCTGACCTTATCTGATGGGATTCTTCCTCTGGAGAGCAGAGCTTGCTTGGCTACCTCCTGACTGGGTTTGTTGTTTTCTACTGAGCTAAACCAGCTGCCATGGTTCTAGTAATTATGAATGAGAGATGATAAGGAGGAGTCAGTAGCCATTCCCAGGGACCTTTCCTTTGCAGATCACTGGGGACTGGCGCACCATTCTCATGGGAGCTGATAACCTAGAGAAGATTAGTGAAGATGCAGACATGAGAATCCGTTTCCGTCACCTTGAATGTATTGATGCATGTGAGAAGTTAGCCGTCACCTTTCTATGTCAAGTAAGTGAAAATTGTCCCCATGATAAGGAACTAAATAGTTCACTTCTGACACTTGGGCTGGGCTCCAATCCATGGTGAGACGTCTTGATGATGCTCACAGAATGGAGTCTTCTGACCTCTTCATGGACGTGTGTTCTTGCTTTTGAGGAAGATGCACATCAACAGGAGCACCCTAGAGAATCACTACTATTGGTGTTTTCTTGAAGGAGATTGTGGTTTTGAGATCCTGTTGAACCATATCCGCTAAATAGAGACCCAGAGACAGTGAGCAAAGACTCTTCCCTTGGAATCCTGGGCTGAGTGCAAAGGTCCATGTGACCCCAGCATGTGTGTTGGACTCTTTCCATTTTCTGACTATTGACAATAGATTGCACCCATTAGCTTTAAGGATGAATTCAAAGGAGCAGGATCTACACATTAATCCATGTCAATCATGATTCTCCAGCTGACATTTTCTATGACAAAATTGATTCAATAGATATATATTTGAACAAGGCAGTTAATATCTGTAGACCGATTAGGATTATGTGGATATTGGGATTGTGTGGCAAATATTTAAAATCTATGTAAGATATAAATGTAACATATAGGTGTTATATAGAATGTCTCATCTTCATGGTTCCAATTGAAATCATTGCACATAAGAATGACTCAATGGAAAACCCAAAGACAAAGTGTGTATAAATAAACAATATTATGGTCCTTGAAATAAAAACACAAATATGACAATTACATCCTGAAAGACTTGGATATGTTTCAATCAAGACCCAGGAGAAAATAAAAATGAGGACACATTCATAGGAAGGAGAGTCTGTTTATGATTCAGACCATGAGTTTCAACATCAATTGGTCATTGAGCTTTTCAAACATGTATCTCTTACCTTGTTGATGCCCCCCACTCAAACAAACAAACAAACAAATAAACAAAAAAACAAATTTGAAAAGTTCATATGGCACCCAAATACCTCCTGTTAACATGATTATTGATGAATCTGAAGGTGAGTTGAATGTTGAGATATCCATATTGGGTCTTCTTCAAGCCCAATACAAAGATTTTTGCAAGAATAGATGAGGAAAAAGGGACCTTCTCTTGGTTTGTTTTTAAGGTCCAATGGGGAGTGTCAGAAGTTCTCAGTGGAGTCCACAAAAGGACCTCATGATGTTTTTGAAGCTGAGTGTGAGTATTTGCTCTAATATTGATTGCATGACCCAAGCCCTGAGGGGTGTTCAGATTTGTGGTCTTGGTGGGCACACATTGGGGGGTCTGAACACTGTCCACCATTAGCGAACTTCTCCTTGCTCATGCCACCTTGGTAATGCTGGTGAACTGGTGAGCTTTGGAGTCGCCAGAGAGAGTTAGAATAAGGTCCATATCATCTCAGGTTCCCAGGTGGGATGTTGGTATTAATGATGAGTTACAAGGGTTCTCTTTTTATATAGCTCATGGAGTTCTCTGCATGGAGAGCTGTTTAAAATGACCTTAAATAACACCTACACTCCTGCAAAATTAGCCTTCTTCTCTGACAGATATGATTAGTCTTGCTTTTCATTGAACAAACAACCTGAATATTAAAAAGATGTGTGATAGACACACTCTCAAGTATTTATGATCTGACAGCCTGAATCCCCAAATATAAGAATGAGAATAGTAAAAAATAACAGCAAAATATTTAAACCAAATTCAACCCAATTTAAACTTCAGCTAAAACAACCCCCAAAATAATAGAGACTTCTATATTTTTGCTTTAGCATAACAAAATAAACACATCCTATAATATTAAAACACCAAATGCCTGCATGTTTCATTGGATGGAGACAGAAATGTCCCATGTGGTATTCTAGTCTTGATCAGAGAAGGTTTATTTCTCATTGGAAGATGAATATACAGCGATATGTTTCAATAAGGTACAAGTATATTGGAGAGAGAGAGAGAGAGAGAGAGAGAGAGAGAGATCCAGCTCTTTCTATGCTTCAAGTTCAATGTGATATATTTATTCAACATGGGTGGAATTAATGATAATATTGCTTAGATTGGATAATTGGGTCAGAAAATTGCTGGGGATTTGAAAATTGGTTCTGAGGGGTGATTTAGAAAGTGCGAGCTCTCCACCTACCATGATTCTGCAGATCCTGCAACCAGGATCTTAGCTCTCAGGAAACCACTTGCCATCCATGAATGCCTAGGCAAATCCAAGGATGGGGACTCTACCCTGATCAGACGGAGACATGGAATTGTTGGCCTCTCTCTGCAGTATCTGTGCCTGATTCTAACTCAGGACGTGGAACGTTAGTGAAACAGAGATTGCTGGGGAAAAAGGGTCCATGATAGTGTGTTACCAGCAACTCACACCAAATGACTTTTTAAGAAAGGTGATAATTTAGAGTTTTGAAGTGTTTCTTTTTCAATGACAGATGCAGGACAAAATGTCTTCCGAATTGAGTACTTCCCAATGGTATCATAATATTTTATAATACACATGTGGATGGAAACGGCAAGGTTACTCATATGACTAATATTGATGGTAAGTATATGTGATATTTACACTTTGAAGAACAGCATAGTAATTTCTTTCTTAATTTTTTTAAAGTTGAATTCAGAATTTACCCACGTTCCCATGTCACCCATAAATGACCTGGAAGTATTCTTAGTTGGTGGGATCAACTGGTCTACCTGGGACCCAGAGGATGCTTTCTAACAGAAACCTCTTCCCTCTTCCACGTTATCCCCCATGAAACACAGCTAAGGAAGACAGTCTGAGTGAAGAACATAAGAAGAAGTTTGAAGAGGTGACAGTGGCATCCAAGGTTCCAAAGGAGAACATAAGAAATATTACTGAAACTGGTAAAGTCGCTTTCCTTGTTCCTGTAGTAATCTGAAATGAACCAGAGGAGAGGGGCTTCATTCATATCTTTCATTTGAAAAATGCAAATCATTACACATTGAGCAACCACAGTGACCTAGACTTTCCCTTCCCTTCTCTTTCACAGATGACTGTCCTGCTGCCTAAGGATCTTGCCTGATGAGTAGATACTTGAGGTTTGTACAATCTGACATTTTGTCCTGTTAGGTATTTTTCCCCTTATGATACTTGGCATATGTGTGAATGAGTGAAATGGTCCCTTCTTCAGGGTTAGAGATGATTATATGTGTTTAAAACATGGATAAAACAACATCCCTTTAGTTTTCAGAGTGGGTTCTTTTATTGGGAGACAGTGGGAGAGATTTTTGTGAAGCCATGGAGAATGGAATAGTATTAACATTGGTGAATTCATTACTTTGTAATAGAAAAATCTTCAACGTCACTAAAGGAGATTTCTCAAAAGCTCTCAGATTTTGGAGGGAAAGGTACTAGAGAATTAACCCAGGAAGAAACTACCACTGAGTTACATCTCTACCACATCTCATTCTTTATTTTCACATGGCCTCTAAGACTTAGAAGCTTACCTTGAACTTGAGATCTTCCTGCTCTTGACACAGTCTCTGAATCCTGGGATTAGAAGGATGCACCATTGGTCCTGACACACAAAAATCATATGTTGCACACGTGATCATGCACCTTAGGGTCCCTCAAAGCAAGAAGTGACCTTGAAAGAATAGACTTTCCTATGCAAGTGACCCCTGTGAAACCCATACATGAATATAGAAGTTCCATGAGAAGAGTTATGTGTGAGCATTCCTGCACTCCACTACCCAGGATTGGATTTTTCCTTTGCACTCTCCAATATCATGCCAATAAGATCAGGTTGGCAATATTTTAATATGTTTTGCTTTTGCTTCCTACAGATACTAATGAGATCAGGAATGTTTGCAACATCATCTTCTCAAGGTCTCAGAGATCATCTCTAGGAAGATAAAATTATGCCCCCCTTTTATTGAAATGGTAATTTCTACTTTTCTGTAAAGGGCCAAACTCTGTCTAAGGGATTTCTTGTCAGTTCTCTTCTCTATTTTTCCTGCTATTCCTGTGTTCCAAATTGATTAATAAATTTGACCTTATATGCACAAACATGCATCTTCAGATAAGTTTATGAGAATTTCAATGCACAGAAATATCTACAGAAATATCTAATCTGTTGGAATATTCACCAGTGGGTCTACAGAAGAGAGGAGACTATTTTAGTTAAGGATGATTGTGTAATAACTGTGGAACTTATCATGAGTACATAGGAAGGGATGGGCTGCAACATCACACAGATGTGAGTGTGTTCTTGTTTAGATATGAAAGGACCCCAAAAGCTCACGTGAGACAATGGAATGATGTTCAGAGGTGAAATTATTGAGTATGAGTGTTGTGATCTAATCAGTGGATTAATCCACTTGAATGGACATACAGGGTGGTGGCTGGGCATGTGGGGTGTGACTGGAGGAGGGGGTCCCTGTGCTGTGCTGTGGGGTTTCTATCCTGTCTCTGGTGAGCAGAGCTTTCTCTGCTTCCTGGTACCGTGCCCTAAGTGTCTATCTTCCTGCAGGCCCTTCTGCCATTTTGTTCTGCCACCCACTGGGCCAGAGCCATGGAGTTGGCCCACCATGAGCCCAAATCAAAATTTGAACTGAACCTATGAAACTATGGGCCTAAATAAAAATTCTCCTTCTCTAAAACTGTACTTATAATGTCTTTGTGTCAAAACAGTGAAATCCCTTACTAAAAGTGTTCTTTTATGATGTAACAGAATTTTTTTTTTATCAGACGTTACTTAAGAGGCCAGGCTATTTATCAAGACTGTACTTAAAAATGAAAAAAAAAAAAGGAAAGAAAATAATAAAATGAGAGAGGCTTACAACATGCAATAAAATGTTTCTTCTAATATGAATGAGAGTTAAGAGTCTGTTTGGCCTGAAAAATGTCGGTTTTCATAATTCTGACAATATTTAAATATTTTTGTGGTTCAGGTGCGTGAATGTACTGCAGGGGTTGGGAGTGAGTTTCAGATATGTCCCCACGGATCAGGATTAGAGATAGTTCCTCCTGGGTTATTGTGTTGATGTATATTATGAAAGAAAGATGGAGAAGATGAGAGGGAGAGGGAGAGGGAGAGGCATAGGGAGAGGGAGAGGGAGAGGGAGAGGGAGAGAGAGAGAGAGAGAGAGAGAGAGAGAGAGAGAGAGAGAGAGAGAGAACGCTAGGCAGACTCCAATAACTGAAGACGGGTCCCTGGGGATTTGGAAACCTAGGTGTAAGAATAGGGTGCTCTGATTCAGGAAACAGAGAGGAGAGCTCCAATCAACAAGGAATCTGAAACTTCTAGGGCTCAAATGGTAAGATCAACTCAGTTATTCACTTGGACTGCTTATCAGGAGAGTGGGGAAAATCCAAAGGAAATTTACACTCTTAAAATATTTGGTTGCTACAAGGCTCACAAAATGCAGAGAAGTTCATTCTGCCCAGAGGTGAATATTATTAGTACTCAGACATCAGCTCTCACGTCTCTGGGGAGATAAATTCTGCCCTGTGATATAGCAACATGGGGCTTTGCCATGGCTCCCGAGGCCACTACTTCATCCCTTACATTCCTCACCATGGATGATGAGGAAGGGATTGAAGGACATGGGCATTCTAATAGAAAACTTTGTATTATCAAAAAGATGCTTTGGGAACTTTATGTAGGCACCAACTAGAGCAGTTAATGACATGAAAACGTAATGGAGAGAGTCAATGTTATTTTCGTGGATCACAGGCAGTGTGAATGCACCTACTGTGGTCCTTGCAATGAGTGGGCAGGCCTGGGTCCTCCTGAGGTGCCCTCTTTGGTTGGCCAATGGCCACCATCTTGTCCTGGGATTGCTTGGTATTCTCTCACATATCCAGTGTCCATGCTGATCTTTGGGAATTCATGTCTCCTCTTTTAACATGGGCATGAATCAAATGAAGTGGTCCAACCACTAAATGCCTCTTTTTAGCTTACTTACCCACTGGGGACCCTGGTCCTGTGGGACAGATTTCAGTATATGAATTGTCAGACAGGGAACTCAATTCAGCCACTACCAGTAACTTCATCTTCTCTCTGATAAATGTCTTAATGAAATTGATAGATTATCAGAGAGCTACTCATCTTATATGTCTTGGGTAAATCACTTGGTCGGTAGCAGTTAACCTTTAAATGTATTTCTGGTTTCATTTGGGGGACATTATGCTACATATTTCTCACTGCTTTGAGTGGACATAGGTTTACTTAATATAATTTCATTCTTAATTTCTTTGATAAGACAGAACAAAATAAGGGGAGTTAAATCACTGGGCCACATTCCCAGCCCTTTTCATATTTTATTTTGAGATAGAATCTTACTAACTTGCTTAGAATCTCACTAATACTTGAAGGAGCTTATCTCAACCACATGAAGGCCATTTATAGCAATCCCAAGGTCAATATAGCACTAAATGGAGAAAAACTAAAATAATTTCTTTTTAATTCAGGAACAATATAATACTAACTTATATACTAACAATATTTATATTGTTAGTATATAAGTTAGTATTTTAATAATACTTTCAGAGTCCACTGCCACCATTTTATTAAATATAGTCCTTGAAACATTAGCCAAAGTGATCAAACAAGAAAAGAAAATCAAAGGATACAAAAAGCAAAAAAAAAAGTCCAACTATCTGTAATTGCTGATAATATTATCATATTCATAAAATAAAAGACTGCACCACAATAATTCTAGAGATTATAAATGAGTTTATCAAAGAATCAAGATACAAGATAAACACATATTAAACTGATATATTGCCTGCACAGTTAATTCAGCAGGCAAAGAAATTCGTAAAACCAATCCATTCACAACACTCTGAAAAAAAAATATTCTTGGAAATTATCTAACCTAGAAGTTAAAAGAGCCCTACAAGGAAATTCACAAAACATTGAAGAAAGAAATTGAAGAAAATCATAGAATAACATTCCATGTTCTTGGATAGGCTGAATTGATATTGTAAAACTAGACATCCTACCAAGAGCAATAAACAAATGCATAGCACTCCCTATGAAAATATGAATGCCATTTTCACTAAACTGGAAAATATATTTGTAAATTCATTTGTAAGAATCAGAGAACCTGAGCAGGGAAAGAAATAGTTAGCAAGACTCTCAAAGCAGAAGACACCAAAATACCTGATCTGAAAAGGACACTACAGAGCTTGAGAGCAAACAGAGCATGGAAATTCCACCAATATGGGCATGAAGACCAAAAATAGAATAGAGGTCCCTGAGACAAATTTCCATGAGTATAGCTATCTGATGTTTGACATGTTGCCAAGAATATATACTGGGAGATGAGAGATGCTTTACAAAAAGGCACAGGTGAACTGGATAGATATTGGTAGAAAAACAAAATAGGACCTGCATTCATCACCCTGCACAAAACCTATATCAAAATTGTTCAAATATGTAGGAATTAGACAAGAGACTTAAAAACTTTCAGAACACATCCCAGGTCATAAATCCAATGGGCATGTGTGTTTTAGCTGTTGACAGGATCCTCACAATTGCCCTTGGTGGAGATTCTATAGCAAGTTTCCTAATACTTTCAGAGTGATTGGCTGTGGTTGATATAATGTGGTTGTTGACCCAGGGATAATTCAACTAGATCACTTGAAATGGCATTGATCTAAATTAAACAAAACAAAAAAAAATCATAAATTGGCAAGAGGCTAGCATTTGTATTATCATTATAATTTTTTTGTAATATATTCTTAAATTTAAACTTGGACTTGTTTGAGAGATGCCTTGTTACCTTGCATTTTAGGTAGAGATACCATAATCTAATTTCATTAGGCCACAGGGTACCATCTTTGATTTTAGATGTATCTGTGAGCATTCAACTAAAATGTTAGAGAAGTGATACAGGAACTTGAATAGATGTTTTGTTCTTTATCTTCCATTCAGCCATGGGGATCAAAGAGGAAATAAACATTACTATCCTTGGGATCAATGACAGGCTTTGTTCAAGAGCCATACATAAAGGTCAATTATTTGGCCAAACTAAAGCTCTTCCAATATCCATAGCATTAGGTGAAGAACAGGAGTTCCTAGAGAGCTCATCCCTGCCAACCAGGAAACACCGAGCAGACAGAAGATCTCAGGATGAAAACAATGGATTCATTGCCTGTCATGTCAAGTCACCAATGCTATATAAAGGGGCATCAAACTCATTCTGTCCTGTACCCACCTCCCCTGAGCTTCTGCAGAGCAGAAGAAAGATCTCATCAAGAAGTGGACATTTATGCTCGCTCTTGGATTCAGCCTGATCTGTGCTTCTTCTCAGGTCGACCCAGCAGAGGTACCTGGATGGGCTGATGCAGGGGTTCTCTCTCTCTCTCTCTCTCTCTCTCTCTCTCTCTCTCTCTCTCTCTCTTTCTCTTCCCACATTTCTCAATTTTATGTGACATGAGATTTTATGAGCATCTCATCCCACATACATCTACATTCACGATGGTAACCTTTGCTGGTAACCCAACTCTTTCTATGACTATCACATTCCTCTTTAAGTAAAATGTAAAAAAAAAAAAACAAACTTAATCTGCCAAAGTACTATCTACTACTTACCATATATTTGCTGATATAGTTTAGTTGTTTCAAAGCCTCTCAATTTAATTCATGAATTGATACAATTCTACCGTGTGGAGATCCGGGCTTGCATGGCGACCTCATTGTTGGGAGTCACCTGGCTCCAAAGACTAACTTTCCCATCCCCCAAGAAGAGCTGTCCAATGGTGAGCCCTGCTTGCTCACATGCTCCTGCCATCCAATGGTGAGCCCTGCTTGCTCACATGATCCTTACCCACCAATCAGACTAGCCCTCCTGGCTCACCTGATCCTTACCCTCCAATCAAAAAGCACCCCATGCCAACTGTCAAACCACCCCTGGCTCTATAAATATGCAGAGATGTTCCTCCATAAATGGGCATTTTTTCCAATGGCAAGCCTTCATGGTTTTTTCACTCATGATTATATTTAATTTTTCGTCTGAACTAAACCAGCTGCCATGGTTATAAATAGTGTGAATGAGAGAAGAACAAGAGAAGCCCATAGCCATACCCAGGGGATACTTCCTTTACAGATCACCGGGGACTGACACACCATTCTCGTGGGAGCTGATGACTTAGAGAAGATTAGTGAATATGGAGAGATGAGGTTCCATTTCCATCTCTTAGATTGTAGTGAAGGAGGCAACAAGATCAACTTCCTTTTGAACTCCAAGTAAGTGAAAATCATCCCCAATGTAATGGAACAACGAGGGTCACCTCTGACACAACAGAGGTCACTTCTGCACTCAAATCTGTGTTTGTGTCTGTGTCCCTGTTTGGAAAGAACTGTATCCTGAATTCCCAGAAGATAGAGAGAGAGGACAGAGAATGAGGAATTCAGATTTCAGAATTCACAGGAGCAGCAGCATTTATATGAGAGTTGGGGCTCTGATAATTAAGACAGGAGAAAATAAAAGTGTGTATATATATAGATTGATTAGGTAGAATCAATATATATATATAGATTGATTAGGTAGAATATTATATGTTGGTAATATTAAGGATTTAATATTGTTAATATAAATATTAGGTACATTGATAATGTATGCATGCCTATGCATAGAAATATTATACACCTATAGTATGTATACATTCATAGGAATTTGTATAATTTTTCTTGCCATCCTGAAGTGGGAGTCCCCTTGCAAATCCCTCCACTGGCTACATGGTCAGACCTGCAGATCTCTATGGCTGTCCCAATGGCAGTGAGAGCTAAGGTTATGTGGTGGGTTCAGGGCAGTGATTATACAGCTGGACAATGTCCAGGAGTCTCCAACACAACCTAACCCATCCCACCCAGAGCTGGTAATTCCCGAGGTTGAGAAACCCTACCATAAATCAACACATCCCATATCATGGAGACATAGAATGCATGGAAGAGGGAAATCATGGATTGATTTTCCCATCTCAGTTACCTTCACACTTATTCCCTTATTCAAGTGAAATATAAAGATTTTTTTTCAAGAAGAGATAAGCAAAACAGGCTTCTCTTGGTTTGTTTTCAAGGTCCAATGTGGAGTGTCCGAAGTTCTTAGTCAGATCATCAAAAGGCCCTCATGATATTTATGAAGCTGAATGTGAGTATTTGCTCTAAGGTGGACAGCGTGACCCAATCCTTGAGGGGTATTCAGATTCGTAGTCTTGGTGGGCACACAAATCGGGGGGTGTGGGCACTGGCCACCATTAGCAAACTTCTCCTTGCTCATGAAACGTTGGAAATGCTGGTGAACTGGTGAGCACTGGAGTTACCAGAGAGAGTTAGAATAATGTCCATATCATCTTAGGTTCCAAGTGGGATGTTGCTATTAATAATGAGTCAAAAGGCTTCCCTGTTTATATAGCCCGTGGGTGTCTCTGCATGGAGATCTGTTTAAAATGACCTTAAGTTACAACATTTATTCAAAATTAGCCTTCTTCTCTGACAGATATGATCATACCTGCTTTTTATTGAACAAACTAACTGAATATTAAGATGTGAAACAGACAACTATTAAGAATTTATGCTCTGAAAGTCTGAAATCCCAAATGTAAGAATGGGAATAGGAAAATAACAGCAAAATATTTATACTAAATTCAACCTAATTTGAACTTCAGCTAAAAGCAACCCCCTAAAATAATACAGACTTCTAAATTTAGGCGTGAATATAAAAAAATTTGAAAAATACCACCTACCATGATTCTGCAGATCCTGCAACCAGGATCTTGGCTCTCAGGAATCCACTTACCATCCATGAATGCCTAGGTGATTCAAAGGACGGGGACGCTTTCCATGTTCAGATGGGGACATGGAATTGGTGGCCTCTCTCTGCAGCTTTTGTGCCTGATTCTAACATAGGACGTGGAACGTTAGTGAAACAGAGATTATTCTGGACCCAAGGGTTCACAATAGTGTGTTGCCAGCAAGTCACACCAAAGTATTTTTTAAGAAAGGTGATAATTTAGAGTTTTGAAGTGTTTCTTTTTCTATCACACACCAAGGGCAAAATTTCTTCAAAATTGAGTACTTGTCTAATGGTGTTGTAGTATTTTAAAATATAAATGTGGATGGAGATGGCAAGATTACCCATATGACTGTGCTTGCTGGTAAGTATAAATGATATTTATCATCTGAATCACAGCATAGTGATTTATTTTTGTTTATTTATTTTTGTATAGCTGGGATTTAAACCTAGGTCCCTGTGTATGGGAGGCAAGCACTCTACCAACTGAGCTACAGCTCCATCCAGTATAGTAATTTCTTCTATGTTATAAGTTCAGGAGAGAAGTAGAAGTATATCTACCTATCTATTTTTATACCTAAAGATAGTGCTAGTACAGAAATGTTTCCCAGGATACAGTCCATTGAGTCAGGTGTACAGAGACATTGCCTTCCAGGAAATAGAGACACATTTTATAAAATGCCCTATTGAAAGTCACTCCTAAAAGTTGCAAACCCTTAAAAATGAAGGAGGAGATTTCCTTCCTTCCTTCCTTCCTTCCTTCCTTCCTTCCTTCCTTCCTTTCTTTCTCTCTTTTTGTTTTTTTCTTTGCATTAGCAGAGATGAGCATGCTAATGTGCTATGTGGAAAGTAAAGATCAATACCACCCCTCTTCTGCTATTGAATATTGGATGAATGCCGCAGTCTGGCTGGGCACAATTCAGGAGCCACTTGTCAAAAGAAACTAACTTTATTTTTAGAACTACAAACGCCAAGCAAAACAGCTCCTCAGGAAAAACCCTCAGAGTCCAACTGCCACCACCGGCTTCCACAAGCCTCTCACCCACACAAACCTCACTATCTCCCACAATCCTCCTGCTCTTAAGGCCGATTGGCTGGGTCGCGTGGGCGGAGCCAAAGAAGTCCCCCAATGAGCAGCTCCGTGGTCTGAAAGGGCAGGGAAACAGCCCAATGAGCAGCTCCGTGGAGAAGCCAATCAGCTAGTTGTTGCTGGGGCCGCTGTGAGCCAATCAGCTGGCAGTCTGAAGGGCAGGGAAACAGCCCAATGAACACCACCGCAGAGGAGCCAATCAGCTAGATGTTGCTGGGGCTGCTGTGAGCCAATCATCAGCTGGCAGCTGGAAGTTTGCTGGCAGCTGGAAGTTTGCTGGGGCCCCTTTGGCTGTGGCTCTCAACATCTCCCTCTCTCTGTTTAAACAACAAGCATGTGGCTTAGGGACCGTGCCTGCCTTAGGTTGTCCAATAGTACATATGGTCCTTACCCATTATCTGATGAGCTGACCTCAAGGCGTCAGCCTCCTGTCTTAGGTTGGTACCATTGTAATTGGATCTTACCCGTCATTGACTACCGGTCCAGTATACAGCCACACCTGTGGAGAGGTACCACCGGGGAGGTGAGGTTCTTTGCCTCACCTCTGTTGGCCCCCAAATTTTAGCTGTACGATCATGACAAGCAGATGGGAGGAAGATATACCAAGCCAATTGACGGCTCCTTTTGGGAAAATTGTATCACTGATGACATCATCAGCAAAAATACCCCAACACTACCACAAGTCGCTGCACCAACAGATAGTTCACAATGCATACACGTGAGTTCACAATGCATACAAGTGACACATAGTTTAGGCAAGTTCTGTAAGCGGTTCAGTGATGGCTATTGCAGAAACTGTAGATTAGTTTTATCTTTGTCTTCACCCGCACAGGGATGAGGATAGGAATTCTGGCAATAATGGCTAAAGACAAATTTATGTAACATTCCAGAAGGTACTAAAAGAAAACAATTTTCTTATGAATTTACATTGTCTTCACTGGCACTGGGATGAAGATAGGAATTCTGGCAATGATGGCTAAAGAAAAAATTGTATAACATTCTGGAAGGCACTAAAAGAAAACAATTTTCTTAACAATTTACATTATCTTGAAGAGAATTATTAAATATAATGAAAAGGATAGGTGAAAGTAAACAAACAGATCTGTTAAGCTCCTTTTTTGTTTACATGTTAAAACAATTCTTAACAGTTATTTACCCAATTTAAATTAAATCATTTAAATGACGTGAATAAAAAAAAATTTGGATCCATTTTTTCATGAGCGCTCATCATATATGATATATAGACATACGTACATTCAAACATATAACACAAAACACAAGTGTGCACACATAATATAATACATACAACACATAACATAATAGTAAAGGCCTTATAACTTTTTACATGTGAAATCTCCATTGCAATGTTTAAAAACTCTATAGTCAAAAAAAGAAAATAGAACTGATCAGCAAAACATTAACCTAGGTCTGTATGAGCTCAAAAAACAAAATAGAACTTCATGATATGGGAAAAGGCAATAATAAAACAGATATTGAAAAAAGCATCCTGGTTCTGTCGCAGATGTAAGGATAGCCAAATTGGAGTTTTGGATATCAGCTGTTATGGATTTGAGCCAAATCATCTTCTTTTTGGTCTGTAGAATTCGCTTTATTTAATCTCTCTGGAATCCAAATCGGCTGCTGTTCTCCCTGTGGAAACACACAAACAGAACCCCACTCCAGACAATCACTTGGTCAGGATTTTAGTTAATCTCTCCAGAATCCAAATTGGCTGCTGTTCTTCCTGTGGAAACATACAAACAGGCCCCCGACTCCAGACAATCACTGGGTCAGGACCTTGGGTAATCTTTCTGGAATCCAAATAGGCTGCTGTTCTTCCTGTGGAAACACACAAACAGACCCACGACTCCAGACAATTACTGGGTCAGGACCTTTCTATTTTCCTGTTAGAATATCTTTCCAAAGTACCTTGCACTTATGTACATTTTTTGGACACATATGCCTTTTGCAGCACTAAGTCCTGATGAATCCAAATTTAAAAAGTTTAGAGTAAAAAGGGTTATTTTAAGTTTATCTTTGGGGAATATATACCCCTTCCCAATTCTGTCTTTTTGCTTTAATAAGTACATTTTAATAGTTTGATGAGCTCTTTCAACTATGCCCTGTCCCTGTGGATTGTATGGGATTCCTGTTATATGAGTAATGCCAAATCATGAGCAAAATTGTTTAAAAGAGGAAGATGTATAACCAGGGGCATTATCTGTTTTTAACTGTTTTGGAATGCCCACAGTGGCAAAATTTTGTAAGCAATGAGCTATAACATCTTTAGTTTTTTCTCCGGCATGAAGGGAGCCCATCAAAAATCCAGAAGTATCAACTGTAACATGCAAATATTTTAATTTTCCAAATTCTGGCAATTGTGTGACGTCCATCTGCCAAATATGTTTAGGTATCAGTCCTCTAGGATTGACTCCAAGATTAACTTGTGGTAAAATGGTCACACAATTTTGACATTGTTTTATTATTTTCTAGCTGGTTCCTTAGTTATTTTAAAATGCTTTTGTAAAGTATTAGCATTGACATGAAACCTTTTATGAAAATTTATAGCTTCTTCTAGTGTAGAGAAAATATGTATGTCATGTGTAGTTTTATCTGCCATATCATTGCCCAAACTAAGGGCTCCAGGCAATCCTGTATGTGCCCTGATATGTCCTATAAAGAATGGATCTTTTCTGTCCCAGATTAAACTTTGTATAGTGGAAAACAAAGAGAATACAGTAGAAGAAGGGGAAATCTTCAAGGGATACTATAGCATTAACTATATACTGACTATCAGAAAATAAATTAAATACAGAATCTTTATTGTAATACTGCATTAAGCTCTACCTTTTGAGCTGATTGTTTGGGTACTAAAAATGTAAAAGTTCGATCAGGTGTAACTATTGCTGCTGTACCATTATTTGACCCATCAGTGAATATATTTGGAGCATTCATGATAGGTGTTTTTCTTGTCATTTTTGGAAAAATTACAGGATGCAATGACCAAAAAGACAATAAAGGATTAGATGGTAAGTGGTTATCAAATGAAACATTAGATTTGCACATGATTATTGCCCAAGTATTTAACTCATTAGCTAATTCATCAATTTGATTCATAGTATATGGAGTAATAATTTTATTAGGAGAAATTCCAAACACTGCCTTTGCTGTTTTTATTCCTTTGAGTATTAATTGTCCTACAGCCTCAGGATACCTAGTAAGAATAGTGTTAGGAGAATAAGATAAATTTATCCATAATAATGGACCTTCTTGCCAAAATACTCCTGTAGGAATATTTTTATTGGTAGTACAATACATAATAAAGGCAAACGCATATCAATTCTATCCAAAAGCATATTTTCTATATATGTTTCAATAATTTTTAATGCCTTTCTTCCTTCAGGTGTTAACATTCGGGGTGAATTTGGACCTGATGGACCTTTTAGGATATCAAATAAAGGTCCCAATTCTCCTGTTGGTATGCCTAGATAAGGCCTTATCCAATTTATGTCTCCTAATAACTTTTGAAAGTCATTAAGTGATTTGAGTTGATCTATTTGTATTTGAATTTTTGGTGGACGGACCATGGTTGAGGATAATAGAACTCTCAAATAATTAATTGGAAAATTTACTTGTACTTTATCTATTGCTATCTCTAGATTATAATTTTTTAATAAGTTTGTAAGTGTGGCATAACATTCAAGCATTGTGTTTTTAGCTTTGTGTGCTAATAATATATCATCCATATAGTGAAATATTTGTAGCTCAGGATTTTGATTTCTAAGTGGCTGGATTACTTTGTTAACATAAATTTGACACATAGTTGGGCTGTTAGCCATCCCTTGAGGGAGTACTTTCCATTCATATCTCTGATCAGGACCTTCATGATTTAGTGCAGGTGTAGTAAATGCAAAACGTGGACTATCCTCAGGATGAATTGGAATTGAAAAAAAAAACAATCTTTAATATCTGTAACTAAAACATACCAAGGTTTTGGCAAAGCAGACAATTGAGGAATCCCTGATTGAGCAGGTCCCATAATGACCATTTCATTATTAATGGCTCTTAAATCTTGCAATACTCTCCATTTACCAGATTTCTTTTTGATGACAAAAATGGGAGTATTATGGGGAGATATAGCAGGTTGTATATGTCCTTCTGCTAATTGTTGTTTAACCAGATCGTGGGCTACTTGTATCTTTTCTTTAGTCAAGGGCCAATGAGGAACCCATACTGGTCTTTCTGATTTCCATGTGATTTTTATTGTCTCAGTGGCCCTTTGTGAAAATCCAACCCATGTCTGTCTGTTCCCTTATTTATTTGTATTGGTGCTGCTATACCTTGTTCTTGTTTTTCTAAACTTTTTCCTTTCCTAAAACCTTGTCTAGCCATAATAGTGGGTGCATTTTGATTGATATTATTTGTTAATGTCAAACCTAATTGATCTAAGACATCTCGTCCCCATAAATTAACAGAAAGATGATCCAATACATATGGCTGTATAGTTCCTCATCACCGGCACTGGGACAAAGATAGGAATTGTGTAACATTCCTGAAGGCACTAAAAGAAAACAATTTTCTTAACAATTTACATTATCTTCACCGGCACTCAAAAAAAAAAAAAAAAACCCTCAGAGCCCAACTGCCACCACTGGCTTCCACAAGCCTCTCCCCCACACAAACCTCACCACCTCCCACAATCCTCCTGCTCTTGAGGCCGATTGGCTGGGTCGCGTGGGCGGAGCCAAAGAAGTCCCCCAATGAGAAGCTCCGTGGTCTGAAAGGGCAGGGAAACAGCCCAATGAGCAGCTCCGTGGAGGAGCCAATCAGCTAGATGGATGAAGGTCCAGAATACTGGGGCATAGACTCAAGAATATAGATACAGTTGAAATGAGAAGCCACAGTATAGAATAATTCCCAAAGCTTAGCCCCTGACAACACAAAAACATTAGGCAGGATTGAGTTCACACAATAAAGGGTCTTGAGTGACCTCAGGAGTCCTAAGAATTACAAAATGATATGATGTTCCATAAGTGGAATTTCTCCACATTCCCACGTCAATCATAAATGACCTGGAAGTACTATTAGTCAGAGCATGGAGGTGGTGGGATCAACTGGTCTACCTGAGACCCAGAGGATGCTTTCTAACAGAAGCCTCTTCCACATTATCCCACATGAAACAGCTAAGGAAGACAGTCTGTGTGAAGATGTTCAGAAGAAGTTTGAAGACCTGACAGTGTTCTTCCTGACATTTTGTTCTCTTAGGTATTTTTCTTCTGCTAATGATACTTTGCATGTGTATCATTGAGCGAAATGGTCCCTCCTTCAGGCTGTTGACATGAGTATATGTGTTTAAAATATGGATCAAACAACACGCCTTTAGTTTTCAGAGAGGGGTTCATCAATTGGGAGACAGTAGGAGAGCTTTCTGTGAAGTCATGGAGAATGGAATAGTCGCAACATTAGTGAATTCCAGTGCGAAAAAAGTACCCTGCTTTGGAAAATCTCCAATAACCCTAGAAGAGATTTCTCAAAGACTGCAGTTCTGGAGGAGGGGAACTAGGGGTTGAACGCAGGGATTCTCCACCCCTGTGATACATCTCCATCCCATCTTATTCTTTATTCTGACACAGCAGCTAAGATTCAGAAACTCACCTTGATCTTGAGGTACTCATCCCACAGCCTGCTGAGTCCCAGGGATTACAACCATGCACCATTGCTCTAAGCACAAAATTTTTAATTTGTTGCACACATGCACATGGCCCTAGAATGTCTCAAAGCAAGAAGTGACATTGCAAATATAAATTTTCCTATGAAAATCATCCCTGTAGAACCCATACATGAACAGAGAAGATCCATAGAGAAGAGCTGTGTGTGAGCAGTCCTGCACTCCAGTACCCAGGAGTGGATTTTTTCTTTTCATTCAAACACTCCCCAATATCATGCAACTGAAATCAGCTTGGCCATATTTTGATTTTTTCTTTTAAATAATCACAGATCCTAATGAGATCAGGAGAGTTTGCAACATCATTATCTAAAGGACTTCAGAATCATCTATATGAAGACAAAACACTCCCTTTCTTTAAAATTATGATTTCATCATTTCTAGGAAGGTGCAAACTCTGTCTTAGAGAATTCCTGCCTGTTCTCTTCAATATGTTTCCTGCTATTCATGTATTACTAATTGATTAATAAATTTGATCTTATGGGCTCAAATATGAGTCTTTGGATAAGTTAATGAGGATTTAAATGCTCAGAAATATCTACTGCACTGTACCTATTAAAAATCAGGATCTATAAGAAAACAGGAGGACATTTTAGTTAAGGAGGATTGTGTGATGGCTGACTTCACATGACGATAGGGGAAGGGATGGGCTGCAACATCACAGGTGTGGTGTATTGGGGTTAGATACGAGGTGTTTCTCCAAAGCTCCTCTGTGAGATCATGCAAGAATAGTCAGAGATTAGATGATAAAATGTGAATGTTGTAACCTAATAAATGGATTAATCCACCTGAAGGGACTTACTGGGTGCTGACTCTAGGCAGGTAATGCTCAAGAATGGCTGAAGGAGGTGGTCCCTGGGTTGTGCCTTTGGGGTTTTTATTTTGTCCCTGGTGAGCAGAGATCTCTCTGCTTCCTGGTGCCCTGTCCTGAGATGCTCTCCTCCTCCAGGCCCTTTGCCATTTTGTTCTGCCTCCCCTTGGCCCAGAGCCATGGAATTGGCCAACCACAGTTTGAACTTATGAAACCCTGAGCCCAGATAATCTTTTCCTCCTCTAAAAATTGTTGTAGTAAGGCATTGCATCACCACAGTAAGACAGCTGAGTAAATTCACTGATGCAGTGAATTTTTTTTAATCAGATATTTCATGATTGGCCAGGCTTCATGTCCAGACTGTTAAACAAAAAAGAGAAAGAAAAGTCATGGTAGAGACTGAGAGTGTGTAAAGCAATTGTCTACCTGACATGGAAGACGGTAGGAACCCCATTAGTCAGAATCCTCCTAGTTTCAGACAATAATCAAATCTTTGTTTTGTGTTTGAGTTGCTGGGTGTTTCCCCAGGGTGTCTTGGCTGAGAATGAGAAATGTCCTGAACACTAAGATTGAGAGAGAGTCCCTCCTGTTCCTAGAGCAATATTTCCCATATTTCTCAGGACTTGGTTCTTAGTCATCGATGTGGGAGAGACAGGTGACAACCGACATGGGGCCAGGGCACAAGGAGATCACCAAGGAAAATCTCCATTTGCAGACTTGGACACATCATTCACAGAATCCAAGGACTGCAGAAGGTCTCATTATGATCAAAGAACCATTATCAGAAGGTGCTGGCATATGTCATTGTCCCTTAGCAGGTGGACAAAATGCTAATGAGCAGAAAAAGAACATTGTCCCTTTGAGGAAAGTCTCCCTTTAGGAAATGCCCCTTCCTAAGACAGATGCCTTGGAGGAGAAGGGAGGTGGGTGCTGCAAAACCTACAGGAGGACAGTCAGCTGAGACAGCTCCAGGCAGGTGACACGTGTGCATACAGGTGCCTGGGGACTTGGAAACCCCGGGCAAGATCAGGGGCTGTGAATCCAGGAAACACAGACCAGGGTAGGAATCACCCCCAGCTAGATATGAAGCCTCAGGGCTCTGAATGCATGTTCAGCAGACCTCAGGATCCATGGGCACAGCCTCTGGGTGGTTTTATTCAGGTGTTTAAAGGAACGGAACAACAAGGATTGACGTCTATACTCTGCATTCTCAGGAACACACAGTTGAAACCATAGTAATTAAAAAAATAACACAGTTTACAAGAAAATCTTAAAAAGAAATGAACTTCACTGGCTGCTTATTAAAGAGGACACCAGTCCTGCTGAATTAGTTCAGACCAAAAATTATAGAAAAAAAATTTCTACATGTCAAATATTTCAAGAACTCCATGTAGGAGAATTCCCGATGACCCTGTGGGGGTATACTATGTTCAAATGTGCAAAAATGTAAAGTGTCAGAATAGACATGGAAACAGCAGAAAGAAGACCACACAAATATAAAATGATCAATTCCTTTTACATTGTCCAATTTATCAAACCCAGTGGTGAGATGATCCAGGAGTGTAATTCCAGGTACTCAAGAGACTGAGGCAGAAGGATCATAAGTTCAATGCCAGCCTCAGGAAGTTAGCAAGACCCTGTCTCCAAATTAAAAAAAAAATAAAAGATAAAATATATGGTGGTGTATCTCACTTGTAGGAAAATCTTGTGCTCAAACCCCATTCCTGAAAAAAAAAAAAAACAGAATATATATACATACATATATGTATATATTTGTTTATTTTTACATGTATAAATATTCACATATAAAATGAATAAATATAAATATAAAAGTATGATATATATATATATATATATATATATATATATATATATATTTTTTTTTTTTTTTTTGAGAGAGAGTCCAGAGATGATACATCAATAGTATAACATAGTCAAGTGGAGAAATAGAAAAGACTTTATACAGCAAAATTATTCTTCAAAATGTGGGTCCCTGTTGGAAAACAAAAAACAAAAAACAAAAAAATTCCCTAAATAGATAAAACGTAAATAAACAATTCAGGAATTTGAAACCTCAAGGGCTCCATGGGTAGGGTCAACTGAGTCAGTACCCAGGACAGCACATCGGCGGGAGGCCGGGGGGAAGCCACAGGAAATGTGAACCCTAGAAGACTTGGGGGGCAGAATGCTGACAGCAGGCAGAGGAGAGCTTCCTGCCCAGAGGTGAAGGTCATGGGTCCCAGAGGTGCCCACTCAGAGGTCAGCCCTATAAGGCAGCAGAGTGGGGCTGTGTCATGGCAGCGCCAGCCACTAACTCATCCCACACAGTCCTCACAGTAGGTAAAGATGAAGGGTTGGAAGGACATGAGCATTTTAATTTAAAAAACTCTCAGTCACCCAAAAGAAACTTGCTGATCTTCATGTGGGTATCCACTGGTCCTATGAATGCCATGAAAACATAATAGTGTGAGTCAGTGATCTTTTCATGGATCACAGATGATGGGAAAGTGTTCATCTGTGACCGTCCCAGTGAGTGGGCAGGCCTGGCTCCTCTGAAGCTCCATCGTCGACAGGCACATGGCTGCCATCTTGTCCTGGGCTCACATGGTTCTCTCTCTTCACCATCCATCCTGCTCCTTGGAAGTTCACATTTCCTCTTTTTATATGGACATGATCCACACTGAGTTAGTACACACTCCAAGTACCTCATTATGGCTAAGTTATCCATTTTGGACACTGGTCCTGGGGGACAGATTTCAACAAAGGAATTGGCCAACAAGGAACTCAATTCTGCCCATGTCAGAAAGTCCACCTTCTCTCTAATAAAGGGCTTAATTACATTGATTCATTACCAGAGAGCTACATCATCTTATATCTCTTGGGTAACTCACTGGCCATAAAGAGTTAACCTTTCATTGTATGGCTGGTTTCACTTGAGTCATATGTTTTTATATGCTTTTTATATGCTACATGCTTTATATGCTTCGGATGGACACAGGTTTTCACAATGTTTTGATTATTATGAATATTTTTTTTTGTTCTCAGGGATCAAAACAAGAGGAACTTAACCACCATGCCACATTATTAGCACTTTTTTATTTAATTTTGAGTGAGAGTCTCATTAATGTGCTAGAGTCTCACTACTAATTGTAGTAACCTAAGTCAATGATATAAAGGACATTTATTATAAACCACAGGTAAATATCATACTTAATGGAGAAACAAACCTGAAAAAATTTCCCTTTAATTTGGAAACCACAAAAGAGTGTTTACTTTTACTAATCCTATTTGATATAATCCTTGAAACATGAGCCATTGTGATTAGGCAAGAAAAATAATAAAAGGGTATAAGTAAAAAAGAAATCCAAATACCTCTGATTAGTGATGGTATTATAATATTTACAAGAAGCAAGAAAACCATCTGAATTCTTGTAGAATTTTTAAATGAGTTTAGCAAAGAAAATCATATAAAATCAACATATAGAAACTATTAGATGCCTTATACTGCCACAGTAATTCAGCATGCAAAAAAATTTGGAAAACTTTTAATTCTCAATGACCTCAAATATTTAAAAACTTGAAAATTATCTAAACAAGTAGATAGAAGAGCTGTACAACGAAATTCAGTGAACACCAGAAAAAGAAAATGAAGAAGTCCATAGAAAATTGCAGGATGACTCATGTTCTTGGATAGGCAAAATTAATATTGCAAAAATGTCCATTCTACTAAAAGCAATGTACAGATTCAGAGCACTCCCCAGGAAAATAAAACTGACACTTATCCCAGAATTGGAAATAAAAAAAAGTTTTAAATTCATTTGGAAGAAATAGAGACCCAGAGTAAGAAAAGAAATAATAAGTAAGAGTGTCAGAAGGGAGGCAAAAATATACCTGATATGAAAATATACTACAGAGCAGTACAGTAAACAGAGCCTGGTAATTCCACCAATAAGAGCATGAAGACCTCAGAAATAGAACAGAGGACACTGAGACAAAGTCACATGAGTCTAGGCATCTGATGTCTGACATATTGACAGAAATACATTCTTGGTGAAGTCAGACTTGTCACGAGGGAAACTGGATAGGTATTTGTAGAAAAATAAAATAGGATTCCTGTCCCTCACCCTGCACAATACTCATATCAAATTGGTACAAAATGTAGGAAATAGACAAGAGACTTCCATACTTCCAGAAGAAATCCAGGGTCAAAAATCCAACCTACAGGATCCTCACAGGTGCAGATCTTATAGCAAGTGCCCTGAAACTCTCAGTGTGATTGGCTGTGGTTGATCTATGTTTTTTTTTTTTGACCCAAGGGAAATTCAACTGGATAACTTGAAGGAAGATGAATCTCAATTATATATATATTTGACAAGAAGCCAGATTTGAATTATATTATTACCTTTTTAGTAATATCTTCTAAAATTTAACTTGGACTTGTTTGAGAGATGCCTTGTTACCTTGCATTTGAGGTAGAGATGCCTTAGTCTAATTTGTTTAGGCCACAGGGTACCATCTTTGATTTTAGAAGTAACTTTAAGCATTCAACCCAAATGTTAAAGACGTGATATAGGAGCCTGAATAGATGTTTTGTCCTTGATTTTCCATGACAGCCATCAGAATCAAAGAGGAAATGCACATTACTGCCCTTGGAGTCAATGGCAGGCTTTGTGCATGAGTGTTATATAAAGGTCAATTATCTGGTCAAACTTAATCTTCTGCTAATATTAATCTCATTAGTTAAATAACACAAGGTCCTGGAGAGCCCAGCCAAGCCAACCAGGAAACACTGAGCAGACGGAAGGTTCAGGATGAAAAACAATGGACCCATTGCTGCTCATGCCAACCATCAATACTATATAAAGAGGAATCAATCTCGTTCTCTTCAATCACTCATCTGCCCTGAGCCCCTGAAGGACAGGAAGACAGATTGCATCAAGATGAAGACCTTTCTGCTCATTCTCGGATTCACTCTGATCTGTGCTTCATCCCAGTTTGACCCAGCAGAGGTACCTGGATGGGCTGATCTTGGGGTGATCTCTTCCTTGCTCCTTCTTTCTCTCTTTCTCCCCAAATATCTCAATTTTAAGTGACATGGGATTTTAGGGGCATCTCAGTCCACATATATCTATAATCATGAGATGATCCTTCTCTACTTCTGTATTCTGACTCTTTCAGTGACTATCACATTCCTCCTGAATTAAGTAAGTTGATAAAAAGTTAAGGTGCCACAGTGTCACCTACTAGTTCCCATACATTTGGTGAAGTCGTTTAGCTGTTTCAGAGCCTCTCAATTCCATGCTCCCTGTGGGAATCTGTCCTTATCAATGAGATTCTTCCTCTGGAGAGCAGAGCTTGCGTGGATACCTCCTGACTGGGTTTGTTGTTTCTTTCTGAGCTAAACCAGCTGCCATGGTTCTAATAAGTGTGGATGAGAGATGAGAAGGAGGAGCCAGTAGTGATTCCGAGGGGACCCTTCCTTTGCAGATCAATGGGGACTGGCGCACCATTCTCATGGGAGCTGATAACCTAGAGAAGATTAGTGAAGATGCAGACATGAGAGTCCGTTTCCGTCACCTTGAATGTATTGATGGATGTGAGAAGTTAGGCGTCACCTTCTATGTCAAGTAAGTGAAAATTGTCCCCATGTTGAGGAACTGACACGTGGGCTAGGCTCCAATCCAAGGTGAGATGTCTTGATGATGCTCACAGAATTGAGTCTTCTGACCTCTCTCATGGACGTGTGATGTTGGACATCAACAGGAGCACCCTAGAGACTCACCACTATTGGTGTTTTCTTGAAAGAGATTGTGGTTTTGAGATTCTGTTGAACCACATCCCTTAACATAGAGACCCCGAGACAGTGAGCAAACACTCTTCCCTAGGAATCCCCAGCTGACTGCAAGGGTCCATCAGACCCCAGCATGTGTGTTGGACTCTTTCCATTTTCTGTGTATTGCCAATAGATTGCATCCATTGGCTTTAAGGATGAATTCAAAAGAGCAGGGTCTACACATTAATCCATGTCAATCATGATTCTCCAGCTGACATTTTCTATGATGATATTGAATATTTGAAAGATGATTAGGATTATTTTGATATTGGGACAGTGTGGCAAAAATTTAAAATGTCTATAAAATATAAATATAACATATAGGTGTATATAGAATGCCTCATCTTCATGATTCCAATTGAAATCATTGCACAGAAGAATGACTCAGTGGTTAATCCAATGACAAAGTGTGTATAAATAAACTGCTATTACGGTCCTTGAAATAAAAACAGAAACGTGACAGTTACATCACAAAAGACTTGAATGTTTGTTAACCAAGATCCAGGAGAAAATAAAAATGAAAACGAGTTCATAGGAAGCAGAGTCTGTTATGTTTCAGAACATGATATTCAACACCAATTGGTCATCGAAGTTTTCAAATGTGCATCTCTTACCATGCTAATGCCCCCCCCACAATAAAATAACAAAATTGAAAACACGATATGCCACCCAAATACCTCCTGTTAACATGATTATTGATGAATCTGAAGGTGAGTTGAATGTTGAGATATCCATATTGGGTCTTCTTCAAGCCCAATACAAAGATTTTTGCAAGAATAGATGAGGAAAAAGGGACCTTCTCTTGGTTTGTTTTTAAGGTCCAACGGGGAGTGTCAGAAGTTCTCAGTGGTCGCTACAAAAGGACCTCATGATGTTTATGAAGTCGAGTGTGAGTATTTGCTCCAATGTGAACTGCATGGCCCATGCCCTGAGCAGTGTTCAGATTCATGATCTTGGTAGGCACTCACATCAGGGACTGGACACTGGCCACCAATAGCAAACTTCTCTTTGCTCATGCCACCTTGGAAATTCTGGTGAACTGGTAAGCACTGGAGTCTCCAGAGAGAGTTAGAATAAGGTCCATATTATCCTAGGTTCCCAAGTGGGATGTTGGTATCAATGGTGAGTTAGGAGGGTTCCCGGTTTATATAGCTCATGGGGTTTTCTGCATGGAGAGCTGTTTTAAAAGACCTTAAATATCACCTAC
Source organism: Urocitellus parryii (assembly GCF_045843805.1). Taxonomy (NCBI): domain Eukaryota; kingdom Metazoa; phylum Chordata; class Mammalia; order Rodentia; family Sciuridae; genus Urocitellus; species Urocitellus parryii. Next base: position 1,752,444 of record NC_135548.1, read on the forward strand.
ATTCCTGCAAAATTAGCCTTGTTCTCTGTCAGATATGATCACACCTGCTTTTCATTCAACAAACGACCTGAATATTAAAAAGATGTGTAATAGACACACTATCAAGGATTCATAATCTGACACTCTGAAACCCCAAATGTAAGAATGAGAATAGTGAAAATAACAGGAAAATATTTACACTAAATTCAACCTAGTTTAAACTTCAACTAAAATAACCCCCAAAATAAGAGACTTCTATATTTTTGCTTTAACATAACAAATTTTCAAAATCACATCCTATAATATTAAAAGACATTAGATGGACACGAAAATGTCCAATGTGGTATTCTAGTCTAGATCAGAGAAGCTTTATTTCTCATTGGAAGATGAATATTCAGCAATATGTTTCAATAAGGTACAATTACATTTTAATATGCATATATTTGCATATTTATACATATATGTGTTTATGTATTGAAAAAATAGAAGCTGACATTTTTATAACATGAACATATGTATAAATATGTGTGTGTGTATAAATATATACAGAGAGAGAGAGAGTGAGAGAGAGAGAGAGAGAGAGAGAGAGAGAGAGAGAGAGATCTAGCTCTTTCTATGCTTCAAGTTCAATGTGATGTTTTCATTCACCATGGGTGGAATTACATGATAATATTGCTTAGACTGGATAATTGAGTCATAAAATTGCTGAGGATTTGAAAATTGACTTCTGTGGGATGATTTAGAGAGTGCGAGCTCTCCACCTACCATGATTCTGCAGATCCTGCAACCAGGATCATGGGTCTCAGGATACCAATTGCCATCCATGAAGGCCTCGGCGATTCCAAGGTCAGGACTCTTTACCATGTTCAGACGGGGACATGGAATTGTTGGCCTCTCTCTGCAGCTTCTGTGCCTAATTCTAACACAGGATGTGGATCTTTAGTGAAAGAGAGATTGTTGTGAAAAAGGGTCCATGATAGTGTGTTGCCAGCAACTCACACCAAATGATTTTTGTAAAAAAGGTGATAATTGAGAGTTTTTGAAGTGTTTCTTTTTCAATGACAGACGCAGGGCAAAATTTCTTCCGAATCGAGTACTTCTCCAAAGGCATCATAATATTTTATAATATACACGTGGATGGAAACGGCAAGGTTACTCATATGACCGCTGTTGGTGGTAAGTATAAGTGACATGTACCCTTTGAAGCACAGCATAGTATTTTCTTTCTTAATTTTTTTAAAGTTGAATTTAGATTGTATGCCTATACTTGTGAATATGCAATGCTGAATCCAATCTTATGGAAAATTATAAAGCACCAATGAACAATATGGAAAAATACTTATGTATATATAAATTCAAATTCAGGTCTCTCATTTCAGTATTAATGTCCATACTGATCACCACCATCAACCCTTCATCTTATCAACATTGTTTGAATACTTTCAAAACTTAAAGTTACCATTCTTTAAATAAATACTCAAGAACACCTCATCACGTACGTTGCTCCAATACTGCCAGGGATAAAACTTTTGCGTCTTGTCTCAGAGAAAAACAAAATATATATTTAAACCTTTGAGGTCTTAGATTCACCTTTGAAATTGATGCACCTTGAAACTTATTTTATCAAAGATTAAGGAAAGATTTTCTTTTTTTGGTTGTTTTTTTTTGTTTTATTTTGTTTTTTGCTTTGCAGCACAGATGACCATGCTAATGTGCGAGGTGAAAACTTCAGATCAATACTTACCCTCTTCTGATATTGAATACTGGATGAATGATCCAGAATATGGGGACATAAACTCTAGCATTTAGGTAGAGTTGAAATGAGAAGCCACAGTACAGAATATTTCCCAAAGCCTAGGTCCTGGAGGTGTTCTGGAAAATGAAAAACTAATAGGCAGGTTTGAATTGACACAATAAAGGGTCTTGAATGTCCTAAGTAGTCCTAAGAATTACAAGATGATATGATTTCCATAAGTGGAATTTATCCACATTCCCATGTCACTCCTAAATGACCTGGAAGTACTCTTAGTTGGTGGGATCAACTGGTCTACCTGGGACCCAGAGGATGCTTTCTAACAGAAACCTCTTCCATGCTATCCCCCATGAAACACAGCTAAGGAAGACAGTCTGAGTGAAGAACAGAAGAAGAAGTTTGAAGAGCTGACAGTGGCATCCAAGATTCCAAAGGATAACATAAGAAATATTATTGAAACTGGTAAAGTCGCTTTCCCTGTTCCTGTAGTAATCTGAAATGAAGCAAAGGAGAGGGAGCTTGATTTATATCTTCTTTTTGGAAAGCTCAAATCGTTACACATTGAGCAACCCCAGTGATCTAGACTTTCCCTTCCCTTCTTTTTCACAGATGACTGTCCTGCTGCCTAAGGACCTTGCCTGATGAGCAGACACTTGAGGTTTGTACATTCTGACATTTTGTTTGGCTAGGTATTTTTCCCCTTATGATACTTGGCATAGGTATGAATGAATGAAATGGTCTCTCCTTAAGTGTGTTGAATGACTACATGCATTTAAAACATGGATCAAATAACACCCCTTTAGTTTTCAGAGTGTGATCTTTTATTGGTAGACAGTGGGACAGCATTTTGAGAAGCCATGGACAATGGAATAGTAATAACATTGGTGAATACATTACCTTGCAATGTTCAAATCTTCAATATCCCTAAAGGAGATTTCTCAAAGACTTTCAGATTTTGGAGGGAGATTTAACCCAGGAAGAATCTACCACTGAGTCACATCTCTACCACATCTTATTCTTTATTTTGATATGGCCACTAAGACACAGAAGCTGGACTTGTACTTGAGATCCTCCTGCACTTGATATAGTCTCTGAGTCCTCAGATTAGAGGCATGCACCGCACCATTGCTTATGGCACAAAAAGAATTTTAAATTGTTTCACACATGCACATGCACCTTAGGATCCCTGAAAGCAAGAGGTGACCTTGCAAGCATAGGTTTCTTATGAAAGTGACCCCTGTAGAACCCATACGTGAACATATAAGTTTGGAGAAAAGAGTTGCATGTGAGCGTTCCTGCACTCCACTACCCAGGATTGGATTTTTCCTTTGCATTCTAACCCTCCCCAATATCATATCATTAAGATCGGCTTGGCCATATTTTACTTTGTATTTCTTTTGAATCCTACAGATCCCAATGAGATCAGGAATGTTTGCAACATCAACTTCTCAAGGGCTCAGGAATCATCTCTATGAAGATAAAATGCCCTTCTTTTATTAAAATTGTAATTTCTTCTTCTCCGTAAATTTGCAAACCCTGTCTTAGGGATTACCCGTCATTTCTCTTCTATATCTTTCCTGCTATTTCTGTATTCCTATTTGATTAATAAATTTGATCTTATATGCACAAACATGTGTCTTTGGATAAGTTTATGACAATTTCAATTCACAGAAATATCCACTCTGATGCAATATTCAACAGTGGGTCTACAGGAGACAGGAGACCATTTTAGTTAAGGATGATTATGCAAGTGTGCAATGTATCATGAGTACAGAGGAAGGGATGAGCTGCAACATCACACATACATGAGTGTGTTCTTGTTTAGGTATTAAGGGACACAAAAAATCAAGTGAGACAACGAAATGATGTTCAGAGGTGAAATGATTGGGTATGAGAGGTGTGACCTTATCAGTAGATTATCCACTTGAATGGACTATCTGGGAGGTGACTGTAGGCAGGTGGAGTGTAGCTGGAGGAGGGGGTCCCTGGGCTGTGACTTTGGGGTTTTTATCCTGTTGCTGGTGAGCAAAACTCTTTCTGTTTCCCCATGCCCTGTCCTCAGCTGCTCTCCTCCTCCAGGCCCTTCTGCCATTTTGTTCTGCCTCCGATTGGGCCAGATCCAATGAAGTCAGCGATCCATGGTCTGAACCTCTAAATTCATGAACTACAGCTAAAAATTTTCCTTCTCTAAAATTGTACTCATAAGGGTTTGTATCGCCAATGACCAAAAAAAAAAAAAACTTATTAAAAGTGTTATTTTATGATGCAACAGAATTTTTTTTTGATCAGATAAACTTAAGAGACCAGGCTGTGTATGAAGACTGTGCTTAAAAAAGAAAAAAAAAAGAAAATAGGAAATCATAGACTTACAAGTTGCAATAAAAATGTCCCTTCTTACATGAATGAAGGTGAAGAGTCTGTTTGGCCTGAAAAATGTTTCTTCATATAATATCAGACAATGTTCAAATCTTCTGTGGTTCAGCTGCATGAATGTATTGCAGGGGTTGGGAGTGAATTTCAGAAATGTCCTCAATGATCTGGTTTAGAGGGAGTTTCTCCTGGTCCCTGTGTTGATATATATTATGAAAGAAAGATAGAGAAGATTATAGGAGAGGGAGATAGAGGGAGAGAGGGAGAGAGGGAGAGAGGGAGAGAGGGAGAGAGGGAGAGAGGGGGAGAGAGAGAGAGAGAGAGAGAGAGAGAGAGAGAGAGATAGATAGATAGAGAGAGAGAGAGAGAGAGAGAGAGAGAGAGAGAGAGACTGGAATTGGGGGAGATCAGAGACAGATATCTGGACCCCATTTTCCAGGACTGTGGTTCTTAGTCATCATTATGCACAAGACAGGTGAAATCAGATATGGGGTCAAAGCAGAAAAAGAGCATTGAGTGAAGATTCCATTTGTAGACTTGGACAGATTCTTCTCCAAGTCTAATGATTGCAGAGGTGTCCTTTGATCAAGGAACCTTCATCAGAAGATGCTGATATACAACATTAATAGAGATGAGAGGTGGGAGGGAAAGGGAGAGAGAAGGGAAATTGCATGGAAAGGGATGGTGATCCTCAGGGTTATAAAAAATTACATACAAGAGGAAGTGAGGGGTAAGGAAAGAATAATACAAGTGGAAGAAGTGTTTTACAGTAAAGGCGGTTGAGAGAGAAGAGGGGAGGGGAGGGGAGGGGAGGGGGGATAGTAGAGAATAGGATAGAGAGCAGAATTCATCAGACACTAGAAGGGCAATATGTAAATCAATGGAAATGTAACTGATGTAACTGATGTGATTCAGCAATCTGTATACGGGGTAAAAATGGGAGTTCATAACCCTTTTGAATCAAACTGTGAAATATATCAAAATAGATGTAATGTTTTGAACTACCAACAATAAAAAGAAAAAAGAAAAAAAAAAGACATGGGTCTGTTTACCACTTAAGACTCTGGTACAGCTCATCAGTGGAATATTATATTGGAGGGTGACTTCTACTAATGCAGGGATTTTTGTTTAACATTGTATGCCTAGAACTTACAACCATGCCTTCTATAAATAGTGAGAATCAGTGAATATTTATTGAATGAATGAATTGTTAAAGTCGACTTCCTATTGTTAAAATTAAAAATACTACTCATATTTTTCCTTTTGCTGGAGAATCTTCCACAGTTCATATATGAAAACAGGGCTGTCAGGTTTTTTGTTTATTATTTTTTTATTTTGTACTTCATAGTTTTGGACCCTTGCTCTTACTGTAAAATTAGTGTACTAATATTTTGTGAAAATTAAAACAATTCTTTTTTTTTTTTTTTAAAAGAAGATGCTGATATAAAGTAAGAGTTCCTTGTACGTGGACAAAATGCTAATGATCTGCCAAAAAAAAGTCCTAAATATTTGAGTAGTCCCAGTAGATTGTTGCAAATGAATGAGAAGAAATGAATGTATCTCCCTAAGACCGATATCTTGTAGGAGATGGGAGGTGTGTCATTCCCAAACCTAAATGACAACTGTCAGAAGAGAGTGGTAAGCAGTTTCCAATACAGGTCCCTGTGGATTTTGAAACCTAGGTGGAAGATTAGGGTGCTCTGAGTTCAGGAGAGAGGGGAGAGCTCCAAATCAACAAGGAATCTGAAACTTGATGTCCTCAGTGATTGGGTTTAGAGAGAGTTCCTTCTGGTCCCTGCTGGGTTATGGTGTTGATATATATTATTAAAGAAAGAGGGAAAAGATCAGAGGGGAGAGAGCGGGGGGGAGTGGGGGAGAGGGAGATCAGAGATCTGGACCACATTTCCCAGGACTATGGTTCTTAGTCATCAGTATGCACAAGACAGGTGAAATCAGATATGGGGTCAAGGCAGGAAAAGAGCATTGAGTGAAGATTCCAGTTGCAGACTTGGACAGATCCTTTTCCAAGTCTAATCACTGTAGAGGTCTCCTTTGATCATGGACCATTATCAGAAGATGCTGAAATAAAGTAAGAGTCCCTTATATGTGGACAAAATGCTAATGTGCCAGGCAGCCTCCAACACCTACAGACAGGTCCCCAGGGATTTGGAAACCTAGGTGCAAGAGCAGAGTGCTCTGAGTTCAGGAGACCAAGGAGAGGGCTCCTATCAACAGAAAATCTGAAACGGGAAGGGCCCCAATGGTAAGATCAACTCAGTTATTCACGTGGACTGTTCCTCAGAGGAAAGGGGAGAATCCAAAGGAAAGTTGCACTCTTAGAAAATTGGATTGCTAGAAGGCTCAGAAGATGCATAGAAGTTCCTTCTGTCCAGCGGTGAAGATTGTTAGTACCCATATGTCAGCCCTTACATCTCTGGGGAGATAAATTCTGCCCTGTGATATAGCAGCATGGGGCTTTGGCATGGCAGCCCAGGCCACTAACTATCCCTTACATTCCTCACCATGGATGATGAAGAAGGGATTGAAGGACATCATCATTCTAATATAAAACTCTCCATTACCAAAAAGAAGCTTGGTGAACTTCATGTAGGCATCAACTAGTGCTGTTGATTAAATGCAAATGTGATGGTGAGAGTCAGTAATTTTTTTCATGGATCACAGGCAGTGGGAATGCATCTGATGGTGGTCCTTGCAGTGAGTGGGTAGGTCTGGCTCCATCTAAGGTGCCCTCCTGGATTGGCAGATGGCCACCATCTTGTCCTGGGATCACTTGGTATTCTCTCTCTTCTCCAACATCCATTTTGATCCTTGGAAGTTCACATTTCCTCTTTTAACATGGACATAATCCATATGAAGTGGTCCAAATACCAAGCACCTCATTTTGGCTTAATTACCCACTGAGGACCCTGGTCCTATGGGACAGATTTCAGTCTAGGAATTGTCAGACAGAGAACTCAGTTCAGCCCCTACCAGGAACTTCACCTTCTCTCTGAAAAAGTGCTTAATGAAATTGATTGATTATCAGATAGCTACATCATCTTCTATCTCTTGGGTAAGTCACTTGGTCAGGAGGAGTTAACTTTTAAATATATGGCTGGTTTCCTTTGGTGGATATTACGCTGCATATTTCTAAATGCTTTGGGTGGAAATTGGATTTCTTAACATCATTTTATTCTTATTAATTTTTTTGATGCTAGGGAACTAAATGAGTGGAGCTAAATCACTGTTCCCCAACCCCAGCCCTTTTCATATTTTATTTTGAGGCAGAATCTCACTAACTTGCTTAGAGTCTCACTGTTAATTAAAGGAGCTTATATCAACCACATAATGGTCATTTATAACAAACCCAAAGTCAATATAGTACTAAATGGAGAAAACCTAAAAGAATTTCTTCGTATTTCAGGAACAATATAAGTGTGTCTTCTGTCACCATCTTAATACATATAGTCCTTGAAACACTAACCAAAGTGATGAGAGAAGAAAAAGAAATCAAAGGATATAAAAAGCAAAAAAGAGAAGGCCAACTATATGAAATTGCTGATAATATTATCATATTCACAAAATAAAAACCTGCACCAGAATAATTGTAGAGATTTTAAAGGAAGATTTGTCAAGGAAGCAAGATACAAGATCAACACATATAAACCAATCGATTGCCTACACAGTTACTTCAGTAGGCAAAGAAATTTGGAAAACCATTCCAATCACAACAATCTCAAAAAATATATTCTTGGGCTGGAGATGTGGCTCAAGCGGTAGCGCGCTCGCCTGGCATGCATGCAGCCCGGGTTCAATCCTCAGCACCACATACAAACAAAGATGTTGTGTCTGCCGAAAAAACTAAAAAATAAATAAAATTTAAATATATATATATATATATATATATATATATATATATATATATATATATTCTTGGGTATTATGTAAACAAGAAGTTAAAAAAGCCCTACAAGGAAATTCACAGAACATTGAAGAAAGAAATTGAAGAAAACCATACAAGAAAAACATTCCATGTTCTTGGAGGCAGAATTAATATTGCAAAACTAGACATCCTACAAACAACAATAAACAAATTCATAGCACTCCCCATGACAATATGAATTGCCGCAGTCTGGCTGGGCACAATTCATGAGCCACTTGTCAAGCAGAAATGAACTTTATTTTTAGAACACACGAAGCACCACATGAGCTCTTCAGGAATTCCCTCAGAGCCCAACTGCCACCACTGGCTTCCCATGAGCCTCCTAACCCCCCACTCCTTCTTCTCTTGAGGCCGATTGGATGGGTCATGTGGGCAGAGCCAAAAGAGTCCCCCAATGAGCAGCTCCGTGGTCTGAAAGGGCTGGGAAACAGCCCAATGAGCATCACTGCAGAGGAGCCAATCAGCTGGCAGCTGGAAGTTTGCTGGAGCCACGGTGAGCCAATCAGCTGGAAGTTTGCTGGAACCACAGTGAGCCAATCAGCTGGAAGTTTGCTGGGGGCTGCTGTGAGCCAAAAAGCTGGAAGTTTGCTGGGCCCCTTCGGCTGTGGCTCTCAACAATGAATGAGATTTTTAACTACACTAGAAAAAATATCTTTAAATGCATTTGTAAGCATCAGAGAACCTGAGCAGGTTAAGGAATAATAATTAAGGTTATTAAAGCAGAAGACACCAAAAATACCTGATCTGAAAAGAACACTACTGAGGTATAGAGAAAACAGAGCATGGAAGTTCCACCAATATGGGCATGAAGACCAAAAACAGAATAGAGGACACTGAGACAAATTCCTATGAGTATCTAGTGTTTGACACGTTGCCAAGAATATATTCTGGGGGATGAGAGATGCTTTATAAAATGGCAGGTGAACTGAATAGCTGTTGATAGAAAAATAAAATAGGGCCCGTATTCCTCACCCTGCACAAAACCTATATCAAAATTGTTCAAATATGTAGGAATTAGACAAAAGACTTAAAATCTTCCAGAAGAAATTCCAGGTCATATATCCAATATACAGGTGTATTTTAGCTGTTGACAGGATCCTCAGAATTGCCCTTGGTGTAGATCCTATAGCAAATGTCCAAATACTTTCAGAGTGATTGGCTGTGGTTGATATAATGTGGTTGTTGCTCCAAGGATAATTCAACTGGATCACTTGAAAGAGCATGGATCTAAATAAAATCAAACAAAACAAAACAAATCATAAATTGGCAAGAGGCTAGCATTAGTATGATTATTATCATTTTTTGGTAATATCTTCTTAAATTTAAACTTGGACTTGTTTGAGAGATGCCTTGTTACCTTGCAGTTGAGGTAGAGATACCATAATCTAATTTCATTAGGCCACAGGGTATTATCTTTGATTTTAGATGTATCTGTGTCCATTCAACTAAAATGTTAGAGAAGTGATACAGGAACTTGAATAGATGCTTTGTTCTTTATCTTCCATTCAGCCATGTGGATCAAAGAGGAAATAAACATTACTGTCCTTGGAAACAATAACAGGCTTTGTGTGAGAGCCATAAATAAAGGTCAATTATTTGGCCAAACTAAAGCTTTCCCAATATCCATAGCATTAGGTGAAGAACAGGAGTTCCTAGAGAGCTCATCCCTGCCAACCAGGAAACACTGAGCAGACGGAAGATCTCAGGATGAAAACAATGGATTCATTGCCTGTCATGTCAAGTCACCAATGCTATATAAAGGGACATCAAACTCGTTCTGTCCAGTACCCACCTCCCCTGAGCTTATGCAGAGTGGAAGACAGATCACATCAAGATGAAGAACTTTCTTCTGGCTCTTGGATTCAGCCTGATTTGTGCTTCATCCCAGATAGACCCAGCAGAGGTACCTGGATGGGCTGATCTTGGGGTGATCTCTCTCTCTCTCTCTCTCTCTCTCTCTCTCCTCTCTCTCTCTCCCTCTCTTCCCATATTTCTTAATTTTATGTGACATGAGATTTTATGAGCATCTCATTCCTCATACAGCTATATTCATGATATTAACCTTCCCTGTTCATGTACTTCAAGTCTTTCTATGACTATCACATTCCTCTTTAAGTAAATAAATGTAAAAAAATTAATCTGCCAAAATGCTTTCTACTATTTGCCATATATTTGCTGATATTGCTTAGTGTCTGAGCCTCTCAATTCCATTCTTCTGTGGGAATCTGAGTCGTGACTTTCTCTGATACAATTCTACCTTGTGGAGAGCAGAGCTTGCATGGCGACCGCTTGATTGGATTTAGTTTTTCTTCTGAGCTAAACCAGCTGCCATGGTTATAAATAGTGTGGATGAGAGAAGAACAAGAGGAGCCCATAGCCATTCCCAGGGGACCTTTTCTTTGCAGGTCACCGGGGACTGGCACACCATTCTCGTGGGAGCTGATGACTTAGAGAAGATTAGTGAATATGGAGAGATGAGGTTCCATTTCCGTCACTTCGATTGTAGTGACGGAGGCAACAAGATCGACTTCCTCTTGTACTCCAAGTAAGTGAAAATCATCCCCAATGTAATGGAACAACGAGGATCACCTCTGACACAACAGAGGTCACATCTGCACTCAATTCTGTGTTTGTGTCTGTGTCCCTGCTTGGAAAGAACTGTATCCTGAATTCCCAGAAGATAGAGAGAGAGGACAGAGAGTGAGGAATTCAGATTTCAGAATTCACAGGAGCAGCAGCATTTATATGAGAGTTGGGGCTCTGATAATTAAGACAGGAGAAAATAAAAGTATGTATATTAATGTCATGTGCATATGTAGAGATTGTTTAGGTGGAATATTGGCAATATTAAAGATTTAAGATTGTTAATATAAATGTTAGGTACATTGATAATGTATGCATGCCTATGCATAGAAATATTATGCACCTATAGTATGTATACATGCATAGGAATGTGCATATATTCTCTTGTCATCCTGATGTGAGAGTCTCCTTGCAAACCCCTCCACTGGCTACTTGGTCAGACCTGTAGATCTCTGGCTGTCTCAATGGCAGTGAGAGTTAAGATTATGTTTTGGGTTCAGGCCAGTGATTATGAAGCTGGACAACGTCCGGGAGTCTCTAACACAACCTAACCCATCCCACCCAGAGCTGGTAATTGCCGAGGTTGAATAAACGTGCCATAGATCATCCAAAAACATCCCATAACATGGAGACATTCCATGCATGGAAGAGTGACCTCATCGATGGATTTTCCCATCTCAGTTACCTTCACACTCATTCCCTTATTCAAGTGAAATATGAAGATTTTTGCAAGAAGAGATAAGCAAAAACGGGGCTTCTCTTGGTTTGTTTTCAAGGTCCAATGGGGAGTGTCAGAAGTTCTTAGTCAGATCATCCAAAGGCCCTCATGATATTTACGAAGCCAAATGTGAGTATTTGCTCTAAGGTGGACAGCGTGACACAATCCTTGAGGGGTATTCAGATTCATGTTCTTTTTGCTCATGCAATCTTGGAAATGCTGCTGAACTGGTGAGCACTGGAGTCACCAGAGAGAGTTAGAATAAGGTCCATATCATCGCAGGGTCCAAGTGGGATGTTGGTACTAATGATGAGTCAGAAGGGTTCCCTGTTTATACAGCCCATGGGTGTCTCTGCATGGAGATCTGTTTAAAATGACCTTAAGTTACAACATTTTTTTTTTTCAAAATTAGCCTTCTTCTCTGACAGATATGATCATACCTGCTTTTAATTGAACAAACTAACTGAATATTAAAAGATGTGAAATAGACACACTATTAAGGATTTATGCTCTGACAGCCTGAAACCCCAAATGTAAGAATGAGTATAGTGAAAATAACAGCAAAATATTTATACTAAATACAACCTAATTTGACCTTCAGCTAAAAGCAACCCCCCAAAATAATGCAGAGTTCTATATTTAGGCTTGAAAATAACAAATTTTGAAAAATACTTCCTACCATAATTCTGCAGATCCTGCAACCAGGATCACGGCTCTCAATAAACCACTTACCATCTATGACTGATTAGGTGATTCAAAGGACAGGGACCCTTTACCACGTTCAGATGGGAACATGGGAATGTTGGCCTCTCTCTGCAGCGTCTGTTCCTGATTCCAACATAGGACGTGGAACACTAGTGAAACAGAGATTATTCTGGACCCAAGGGTTCAGAATAGTGTGTTGCCAGCAATTCACACCAAAGATTTTTTTAAGAAAGGTGATAATTTAGAGTTTTGAAGTGTTTCTTTTTCTATCACAGTCAAAGGGCAAAATTTCTTCAAAGTCGTGTACTTCTTCGATGGTGTCATAGTATTTTACAATATAAATGTGGATGGAGATGGCAAGGTTACCCATATGACTGTGCTTGCTGGTAAGTATAAGTGACATTTGTAGTCTAAAACACAGCATAGTGATTTCTTTTTCTTTTTTTGCATAGCTGGGATTTGAACCCAGGGCCTTAGGAGGCAAGCAGTCTGCCAACTGAGCTATTGCCCCAGCCGATATAATATTTTTTTTTTCTGTATTATAAGTTCAAGAGAGATGTATGAGCATATATGTACCTTTATAACTAAAACTAGTATAAAGATTGTACCAAAAGCTAGTACTAGTACTAGTACTAGTACAGAAGTGTGTTCCCACATTAGGGTCCATTGAGTGAGGTGTACTGAGATATTGCCTTCCAGGAAATAGAGACACATTTCCTATGATGCCCTACTGCAAGGCACTCCTAAAACTTTCAAATCCTTAAAAATGAATGAGGAGATTATCTCTTTCTTTCGTTCTTTTTTACTTTTTTTTTTGCATTAGCACAGATGAGTATGCTAATGTGCTAGGTGGAACGCTCAGATCAACACCACTACTCTTGTGCTATTGAATATTGGATGAAAGATCCAGAATCCTGAGGCATAGACTCTAGAATGTAGACACAGTTTAAAGGAGAAGGCACAGTATAGAATAATTTTCAAAGCTAAGCCCCTGATAATGCAAAAACATTAGGCAGGATTGAGTTCATACAATAAAGGATCTTGAATGTCCTCGGTAGTCCTAAGAATTACAGGATGATATTATTTCCATTAGTGGAATTTACCCACGTTCCCATGTCATTCATAAATGACTGGAAGTAGTATTAGTCAGAGCATGGAGATGGTGGGATCAACTGGTCTACCTCAGACCCACAGGACGCTTTCTAACAGAAACCTGTTCCACATTATCCCACATGCAAAACAGCTCAGGAAGACAATCTTAGTGAAGATGTGCAAAAGAAGTTTGAAGAGCTGACAGTGGAAAATAACATTCCAAAGGAAAACATAAGACATGTTATTGAAACAGGTAAAGTCACTTTCCCTGTTCCTCTAGTACTCTTAAATGAACCAAATGGCAGGGAGCTTGGTTCATATCATCCATTTGCAAAATTCAAATCCTTAGACATTGACCAACCCACTGATCTAGATTTTTCCTTTCATTCTCTTTCCCAGATAACTGTCCAGATGTCTAAGGACCTTGCTTGATGAGCAGACACTTGAGGTTTGTACTTACTGACATTTGTTCTGTTAGGTATTTTTCCCCTTATGATACTTGGCATATGTATGAATGAATGAAATGGTCCATCCTTCAGGGTTACAAATGAGTATATGTGTTGAAAACATAAAAACCACAACACTTAATTAGTTTTCAGAGTGGGGTTCTTGAGTTGGGGGTGAGTGGGAGAGCTTTGTGTGAAACCATGTAGAAGCAAATAGTCTTAAAATTGGTGAGTTCTGGTATAAATAAACTACCCTGCTTTGGAAAATCTTCAATAACCCTAGAGGAGATTTCTCAAGGACTACAGTTTTGGAGGTGGGGGTCTAGAGGTTAAACCCAGGGATTCTCTAGCCCCGGGTTACATCTCGATCCTATCTTATTCTCTTTTTGACACCTCATCCAAGATTCAGAAACTCACCTTGAACTTGAGATCCTCATCTTTTAGCCTGCTGAGTCCCTGGGATTACAACCATGCACTATTGCTTCAGGCACTAAATTTACAAACTATTGCACACATGCACATGCCCTTTATAATGTCTCAAAACAAGAGTGACCTTGGAAATGTAGATTTTCCTATGAAAATTAACATTGTGGCATCCATATATGAACAGACAAGATCAAGAGAGAAGAGCTGTGTGTGAGCGGTCCTGCACTCCACAAACCAGGAGTGGATTTTTCCTTTTCATTTAACACTACCCAATATCATGCAACTGAGATCAGCTTGGCGATACTTTAATTTTTTTTTCTTTTAAATATTCACAGATCCTAATGAGATCAGGAATCTTTGCAACATCATCTTCTAAAGGACTTCAGAATCAACTGTGTGACGATAAAAGACTGTCTGTATAAAATTATGATTTCATCATTTCTGGGAAGGAGCAAACACTGTCTTGCTGTCTGTTCTCTTCAATATCTTTCCTGCTATTCCTGTATAAGTAATTGATTAATAAATTTGATCATATATGCTCAAATATGAGTCTTTGAACCAGTTAATGAGGATTTAAATGCACAGAAATACCTACTTCACTGTACCTATTAAAAATCAGGATCTATAAGAAAACAGGAGGTCATTTGAGTTAAGGATGAGCATAGGGGAAGGGATGGGTGCAACATTGCAGATGTGAGTGTGCTGTGGTCAGTTATGAGGTGTCCCTCCAAAGCTCCTGTGTGAGATCATGGAAGAATAATCAGAGATGAAATGATAAAATGTGAATGCTTAACTTAATAAATTGATTAATCCACTTGAATGAACTCACTGGGTGATGACTCTAGGCAGCTGGGTATTGCCGGAGGAGAGGGGTCCCTGGGCTGTGCCTTTGGGGTCTCTGTCCTGTCCCTGGTGAGCAGAGCTCTCTCTGCTTCCTGGTGCCCTGTCCTGAGCTGCTCTCCTCCTCCAGGCCCTGCCGCCATCTTGTTCTACCTCCCCTTGGCCCAGAGCCATGGAATTGGCTAACCACAGTTTGAACTTCTAAAACCCTGAGCCCAGATAATCTTTTCCTTTTGTAAAAACAGTTATAGTCATGCATTGCATCACCACAGTAAGACAGCTGAGTAAATTTACTGATGCGGTGATTTTTTAAAATCAGATATCCCTTGAGAGGCCAGGCTTTATGTGCAGATTATTAAACAAAAAAAGAGAAAGGAAAGTCACAGTAGAGACTGAGAGAATGTAAAGAAAATGCCCACCTGACAGGGATGAGGGAAGGATCCCCATTAGTTAGAATCCTCCTAGTGTCAGATAACAATCAGATCATTATGTGTTTGAGCTGCAGGGTGCTGTCCCAGGGTGTTTGCGCTGAGGTTGAGAAATGTTCTGAACACCAATATTGAGAGAGAGTCCCTCCTGTCCCTAGAGCAATATTCCCCATATTTCCCAGAACTGTGGTTCTCAGTTATCGATGTGGGAGAGACAGGTGGCATCTGACATGGGGCCAGGGCACAAGGAGATCACCAAGGAAAGTGATTTGTAGACGTGGACATATCACTCACAGAGTCCAAAACCTGCAGAGGGTCTCATATGATCAAAGAACAACCATCATAAGGTGCTGGCATATGTCATTGTCCCTTAGGAGGTGGACAAAATGTTAATGAGCAGAAAAAGAACATTGTCCCTTTGAGGAACGTTTCCCTTTAGGAAATGCCCCTTCCTAAAACAGATGCCTTGGAGGAGAAGGGAGGTGGATATTGCCAAACATACAGGAGGAGAGTCAGCTGAGACAGCTCCAGGCAGGTGACATGTGTGCAGACAGGTGCCTGAGGACTTGGAAACCTTGGGAAAGACCAGGGGCTGTGGATTGAGGAAACACAGACCAGGGCAGGAATCATCCACAGCTAGATATGAAGTCTCTGGGCTCTGAGTGCATGTTCAGCAGACCTCATGACCCATGGGCACAGACTGTGGGATGTTTTATTCACGTGTTTAAAGGAACCAAACAATGAGGATTGAAGCCTACCCTCTGATTTCTCAGGGACACACAGTTGAAACCATTGTAGTTAAAAAAATAACAAGTTGTACAAGAAAAAAATTGGAATGGATGAGGGACCTGGCTGGATGTATATTATAGATGACACCAGTGCTGCAGAATTAGTTCAGATTAAATTTTATAGAAAAATATTTTCTACACATCAAGCATTTCAAGAAGTCCAAGCAGGAGAGGACCCGGTGATCATGAGGGGGTACACTATGTTCAAATGTGCAGAAATCTAAAATGTCAGAATAGTCTTGTAAGAAGAGAGGTGACCACACAAATATAAGAAGTTCAATTCCTTGTACATCCTTCAATTTATCACAACCCAGTGGTGGGATGATGCAGGACTGTAATTCTAGGAACTCAAGAGACTGAGGCAGAAGGATCACCAGTTCAAAGCCAGCCTGAGGAAGTGAGCAAGATCCAGTCTGTAAGTTAAAAAATAAATAAATAAAATATTTGGGGATATAGCTCAGTTGTCGGACATCCCTGTGCTCAATCCCTAGTCCTGCAGAAGAAAACCACACACACAACAACAACAACAAAAAATGGAATATAGATACATACATATATGTTTATTTATTTATTTTTACATATATAAATATACACATATAAATAAATGAACAAAGAAATATAAATATGTAATATGTGTAGATTATATATCTTATATTTATTTGAGAGAAAAAAGAGAGTCCAGGGATCACAAAAAAAAATAGTGTGACAATTCAAAGTGGTGAAATAGAGAAAAGAACCTATAAAGCAAAATTTATCTTCCAAAGGTGTGTCCCTGTTGGCTAAAAACATCCCTAAGTTGATGGAAAGTAAATAAATAAGTCAGGAATTTGAAACCTCACATGGCTTCATGGGTAGATACAACTGAGTCAGTCCCCAGGACAGCACATCAGGGGGATGGGAAAACCACAGTAAATGTGGACTCTTAGGAGACGTGGGGGGTAGAGGGCTGAGACCAGGCAGAGGAGAGCTTCCTGCCCAGAGGTGAAGGTCATTGGGCCCAGAGATGTCCACTCAGAGGTCAGCCCTCAGGGCTGTTGGAAGAGACAGCCTGCCCTATAAGCCAGCAGGATGGGGCTGTGTCATGGGATTCCCAGCCACTAACTCATCCTACACAATCTTCATAGTAGGTAAAGAAAAAGGGTTTGAAGGATATAAGTGTTTAAATTTAAAAACACTCAGTCACCAAAAAGAAACTTGCTGAACTTCATGTGGGTATCCACTGATCCTCTTAATGCCATGAAAACATAATGGGGTGAGTCAGTGATCTTTTCATGGATCACAGATGATGGGAAGGTGTCCATCTGTGACCATTCCAGTGACTGGACAGGCCTGGCTCCTCTGAAGCTCCCTCATGGGCTGGTACATGGCCGCCATCTTGTCTTGGGCTCATATGGTTCCCTCTCTTCTCCACCATCCATGCTGCTCCTTGGAAGTTCACATTTCCTCTTTTTACATGGACATGATCCATACTGAGTTAGTACATACCCCAAGTGCCTCAATATGGCTAAGTTATCCATTGGGGACACTAGTCCTGGGTGACAGATTTCAACATAGGAATGGGCCAGCAAGGAACTCAATGAAGCCCATGTCAGTAACTCCACCTTCTCTCTAATAAAGAACTTAATTACATTGATTCATTATCAGAGCTACATCATGTTCTATCTCTTGGGTAACTCATTGGGTCAGAATGAGTTGACCTTTCATTGTATGGCTGGTTTCCCTTCAATAAAATTAAGCTACATATCTTTATATGCTGTGAATTGTCACAGGTTTTCACAATGTTTTGATTTTCATGAATATTCTTTGTTACCAGGGATCAAAACAAGAGGAGCTTATCCACTGAGTCACATTATTAGCACTTTTTATATTTTATTTTGAGGCAGAGTCTCACTAATGTGCTTAGAGTCTCACTACTAATTGTAGTAACCTACAATAATGACATACAGGGTATTTATTGTATACCCAAGGTAAATATCATACTAAATGGAGAAAAATACAGAAAGAATTTTGTTTTAATTTAGAAAACGACAAAGACTGTTTATTGTCACTAATCCTATTTGATATAGTCATTGAAACATGAGCCACTGTGATAAGACAAGAAAAGGAAATCAAAGGATATAAAGAGAACAAAAGAAGTCCAAATATCTCTAATTGCTGATGATATTATTATGTTTAGAAGATGCAAAACACCACCAGAAGGCTTGTAGAGTTTATACAAGAGTTTAGGAAAGAAAAAATATACAAATTCAACATGTATAAACGAATAGATGTCGTATACTGCCACAGTAATTTCACAGGCAAATAAATTTGGAAAACCTTGCCATTCACAATAATCTTAAAAAAATTAAATAGTTGAAAATTTTCTATTCAAGTATGTAGAAGAGCTGTACAATGAAATTCATTGAACACTGGAAGATGAAATTGAAGAACTCAATAGAAAATTGAAGGTGCACTCATGTTCTTGTGTATTCAGAAATAATATTGTAAAAATGTCCATTCTGCTAAAAGCAATGTACAGATTCAGAGCACTTCCCAGGAAAATAAAAATGACATCACAGAATTGGAAATATAAGTTTTAAATATATTTGGAAGAATAAGAGACCCAGAGCAGGAAAAGAAATAATAATCAAGATTATCAAAGCAGGAGGCACCAAAATACCCGATCTGAAATCATAGTGCAGAGCAGTACTGCAAAAGGAGCCTGGTAAATCCCCCAATATGAGATTGAAGACATAAGAAATAGGATAGAGGACACTGAGACAAAGTCACATGAGTCTAGGCATCTGATGACTGACATGTTGACAAAAATACATTCTTGGGGAAGTCAGACTTATCACAAGAAAAACTGGATAGCTATTTGTAGAAAAATGAAATAGGACTCCTGTCCCTCAGCCTGCACAAAATGCTTATCAAGTTGGTTCAAAAATGTAGGAAATATTCAAGAGACTTCCAAACTTTCAGAAGAAATCCAGGGTCAAATGTCCTACCTACAGGATCCTCACAGGTACCATTGGTGTAGATCCTATAGCAAGTGCCCTGATTCTCTCAATGTGATTTGCTGTGGTTGATCTATGTGGTGGTGGACCCAAGGGGAATTCAGCTGGATAACTTGAAGGAACATGCATCTCAAAACAAAAAAAAAAACATATATAGCATAAATTGACAAGAGGCAAGACTTGAATTATTATTGTTATTAATTTTTTGGTAATATCTTCTTAACTTTCAACATGAACCTGTTTGAGAGATGCCTAGTTGCCTTGCATTTGAGATAGAGGTACCGTAATCATATCTGGTTAGACCACAGGGTACCACCTTTGATTTCAGAAGTAACTTTAAGCATTTGACCCAAATGTTAAAGAAGTGATAGAGGAACATGAAAAGACATTTTGTCCTTGATCTTCCATGACAGCCATGGGAATCAAAGAGGAAATACACATCACTGTCCTTGGAGCAATGACAGGCTTTGTGATTGAGACTTATATAGAGGTCAGTGATCTGGACAAACTTAAGATTTTACTAATATTAATCTCATTAGTTAAATAACAGAAGGTCCTAGAGGGCCCATCCAAGCCAAACAGGAAGCACTGAGCAAACAGAAGGTTCAGGATGAAAAAAAATGGATCTATTGCTGCTCATGCCAAGTCTCCAATACTATATAAAGAGGCATCAAACTCATTCTCTCCAATGGCTCACCTCCCCTGAACCCCTGAAGGACAGGAAGACAGATCTCATCAAGATGAGGACCTTTCTGCTCGCTCTCGGATTCGCTCTGATCTGTGCTGCTTCATCCCAGTTTGAAGAGGCAGGGGTACCTGGATGGGCTGATCTTGGGGGTGATATCTCTCTCTCTCTCTCTCTCTCTCTTTCCTTTTTTCCTCTCTTCCCACATTTCTCAATTTTAAGTGACATGGGATTTTATGAGCATGTCAGTCCACACATATCTATAATCATGAGATGATCCTTCTCTACTTCTCTATTCCAACTCTTTCTGTGACTATCACATTTCTCCTGAAGTAAGGAAGTTAATAAAAGTTAAGGTACCATAAGGTGACACAGTGTCCCCTACTAGTTCTTATATATTTGGTGATTCTGTTTAGCTGTTTCAGAGACTCTCAATTCCATGCTCTCTGTGGGAATCTGACCTTATCGGATGGGATTCTACCTCTGGAGAGCAGAGCTTGCTTGGCTACCTTCTGATTGGGTTTGTTGTTTCCTTCTGAGCTAAACCATCTGCCATGGTTCTAATAAGTGTGGATGAGAGATGAGAAGGAGGAGCCAGTAGTGATTCCGAGGGTCCTTTCCTTTGCAGATCAATGGGGATTGGCAAAACATTCTCTTGGCAGCTGATAATGTAGAGAAGATTAGTGAAGAAGGAGATCTCAGAATCTATCTCCGTCACCTTGAATGTACTGATGCATGTGAGAAGTTAACCATCACCTTCTATGTCAAGTAAGTGAAACAATTGTCCCCATGTTAAGGAACTAAACGGTTCACTTCTGACACATGGGCTGGGCTCCAATATATGGTGAGACACCTTGAGGATGCTCACAGGTCCTCTTCATGGAGGTGTGTTCTTGGTTGTGAGGAAGTTGGACATCCACAGGAGCACCCTAGAGACTCACCACTATTGGTGTTTTCTTGAAGCAGATTGTGGTTTTGAGATCCTGTTGAACCACATCCCTTAACCTAGAGACCCGAGACAGTGAGCAAAGTCTCTCTTCCTTGGAATCCTGAGCTGACTGCAAGGGTCCATCACACCCCAGTATGGGAGTGCTGGACTCTTTCCATTCTCTGTCTTTTGCCAATAGATTGCATCCATTAGCTTTATTGATGAATTCAAAAGAGCAGGATCTACACATTAATCCATGTCAATCATGATTCTCCAGCTGATGTTTTCTATGACAAAATTGATTCAATAGATATATATTTGACTTGGAAATTAATATTTGTACAATGATCAGGTTTCTGTGGTTATTGGGATAGTGGGGCAAAAATTTAAATTCTCTATATAATATAAATGTAACATATATATAGGTGTATATAGAATGTCTCATCTTCATGGTTCCAATTGAAATCATTGCCCATAAGAGTGACTCAATGGTTAATCCGATGACAAAGTGTGTATGCATAAACAACTATGACAGTCCTTGAAATCAAAGCACAAATATGACAATTACATCACGAAAGACTTAAATATTTTTCAATGAAGGCCCAGGAGAAAATAAAAATGAGATCTAGTTCATAGGAAGCAGAGTCTGTTACAATTCAGACCATGAGTTTCAGCACAAATTGGTCGTTGAAGTTTTCAAACATGCATCTCTTACCGTGCTGATCCCCACCCCCCGAAAAATTGGAAATGACAATATGGCGCCCAAATACCTCCTTTTAACATAATTATTGATGAAGTTGAAGGTGAGTTGAAGTTTGGGATATCCGTATTGGGTCTTCTTCAAGCCCAATACAAAGATTTTTGGAAGAATAGATGAGGAAAAAAAGACCTTCTCTTGGTTTGTGTTTAAGGTCCAACGGAGAGTGTCAGAAGTCCTCAGTGGTTGCCACAAAAGGACCTCATAATGTTTTTGAAGTCAAGTGTGAGTATTTGCTCTAATGTAGACAGCATGACCCAAGCCCTGAGGGGTGTTCAGATTCGTGGTCTTGGTGGGCACACAGATCAGGGGTCTGGACACCGGCCACCATTAGCAACCTTCACCTTGCTCATGCCACCTTGGGAATGCTGGTGAATGGGTGAGCACCGGAGTCACCAGAGAGAGTTAGAATAAGGTCCATATCATCTCAGGTTCCAAGTAGGATGTTGTTATTAATGATGAGTCAGAAGTGTTCCCTGTTTATATATCTCATGGGGTTCTCTTCATGGAGAGCTGTTTCAAAGGACCTTAAATAACACCTATGTTCCTGCAAAATTAGCCTTCTTCTCTGACAGATATGATCACTCTTACTTTTCATTAAACAAAGTATCTGAATATTAAAAAGACGTGTAATAGACACACTATCAAGGATTTATGATCTGACAGTCTGTAACCCCCAAAGTAAGAATGAGAATAGTGAAAATAACAGCAAAATGTTTACATTAAATTCAACATAATTTAAACTTCAGCTAAAATAACCCCCAAAATAATAGAGACTTCTATATTTTTGCTTTGTCATAACAAATTTTCAAAAACACATCCTATAATATTAAATAATATTAAATAATATTAAAGGAACAATTGCCTACATGTTCCATTTGATGGAGACAAAAATGTCCAATGTATATTCTAGTCTTTACCATAGAAGATTTATTTCTCATTGGAATATGAATATACAACAATGTGATTCAATATAATACAACTATATTTTAATATGAATATTTATACATATATGTATTCAAAAATAGAAGTGTGACATTTTTATAACATGAAATATGTATAATTGTATATATATATATATATATACATATATATATATAAATTGAGAGAGAGAGAGAGAGATTCAGCTCTTTCTATGCTTCAAGTTGAATGTGATGTATTCATTTGACATGGGTGGAATACATGACAATATTGCTTAGACTGCATAATTGGGTCATAAAATTGCTGAGGATTTGAACATTGGCTTCTGTGGGATGATGTAGAAAGTGTGAGCTCCCCACCTACCATGATTCTGCAGATCCTGCAACCATGATCTTGGCTCTCAGGAAACCACTGGCCATCCATGAATGCCTAGATGATTCCCAGGTCAGGGACTCTTTACCACATTAAGATGGGGATGTGGAATTGATGGACTTTGTCTGTAGCTTTTGTGATTGATTCTAATGCAGGATGTGGAACTTTAGTGAAACAGAGATTATTCTGGAAGAAAAGTGTATTATATAATAGTGTATTGCCAGCAAGTCACACCAAAGAATTTTTTAAGAAAGTGATAATTTAGAGTTTTGAAGTGTTTTTGTTTTTTCTATCACAGACAAAGGGCAAAATTTCTTCAAGATTGAATACTTCAATCTTCGTTTCATAGTATTTTATAATATAAATGTGGATGAAGATGGCAAAGTTACGCATATGACTCTGCTAGCTGGTAAGTATAAGTGACATTTATCGTCTGAGGCACGGCATAGTAAATTATTTTTCTTTTCTTTCTTATTTTATTTAAATTTTTTACTTATTTTTATTTTTGTAGTGCTGGTGATTATAACCAGGGCCTTGTGCTTAGGAGGCCAGCTCTCTACCAACTGAGCTACAGACCCAGCCCCTATAGTAATTATTTTTATGTTATCAATTCAGGAGAGAAGTATGAGCATATATGGACTTTTGTACCTAAAGCTAGTACAAAGCTTGTACTAAAAGCTAGTACTAGTCCTAGTACAGAAGTGTGTTCCCAGGGAAGGGTCCATTGAGTGAAGTGTACTGAATATTGCCTTCCAGGAAATAGAGACACATTGCATAGAGTGACTTGCTGAATGTCACTTCTAAAAGTTGTAAACCTTCAAAAATGAATGAGGAGATTTTCTTTTTTTTCTTTTATTATTTATTTATTTATTTGCTTTGCATTAGCACGGATGACAATGCTAATATGCTAGGTGAAAACTTCAGATAAATTGCACTTTCTTTTAGTCTTGAATATTGGATGAATGGTCCAAAGTATCGTTGCACAAATGATAGAATGTATACACAGTTGAAATGAGAAGCCACCATATGAAATATTTCCCAAACTCAGGCCCTGGATTTGTTCTGGACAATGAAAAAAACATTAGGCAGGACTGTGTTCACACAATAAAGAGTCTTGAATGTCCGCAGTAGTGATAAGAATTACAAATGATATGATGTTCCATAAGTGGAGTTTACCTGCATTGCCACATCACCCATGAATGACCTGGAAGTACTATTAGTCAGAGCATGAAGATGGTGGGATCAACTGGTCTACCTGGGACCCAGAGGACGCTTTCTAACAGAAACCTCTTCCACGTTATCCCATGTGCAAAACAGCTAAGGAAGACACTCAGGGTGATGAACTTAAGATTTTTGAAGAGCTGACGGTGGAGAAGAACATTCCAAAGCGAAACATAAGAAATGTAATTGAAACAGGTAAAGTTGCTTTCCCTGTTCCTGTAGTATTCCAAAATGAACCCAAGTAGAGGGAGCTTGATTCATATCTTCCATTTGCAAAATTCAAATCCTTGAACATTGAGCAACCAAGTGATCTATTTTTTCCTTCCCTTTTCTTTCCTAGATAACTGTTCTGTGTCCTGATGTCTAAGAACCTTCCTTGATGAGCAGACACTTGAGGTTTGTACTTTCTGACATTTTGTTTTATTAGGTATTTTTCTCCCTCTTAGGAGAGTTTGCAAATGTTTCAAGGAGTGAAATGGTCCCTCCTTCAGGGTATTGAGATGACTATATGTGTTTAAAACATGGATCAAACATCACTCCTTTAGTTTTCAGAGTGGGGTTCTTGAGTTGACAGAGAGTGGGAGATTTCTTGGAAGCCATGGAGAAGGGAATAATCTGAACACTGGGGAAATCCAATGTGAATGAACTACCCTGCAATGGAAAATCTCCAATGACCCTGGCAGAGATTTCTCAAAGACTTAGAGTTTTTGGAGGTGGGAAACTAGAGGTCAAACCCAGCGATTCCCTATACGTGAGTTACATCTCCATCCCATTTTATTCTGTATTCTGAAACAGCATCTAAGATTCAGAAACTACCTTGAATTTCAGATCCTCATCCTAAACCCAACTAAGTCACTGGCATTATAAGTATGCACCATTGTTCCAGGCACAAAATTTTTAATTTGTTGCACACATGCACATGCCCCTTAGAAGCTCTCAAAGCAAGGGCAACTTTGGAAATGTAGAATTTCCAATGAAATGCTCCCTGTATAATCCATACATGAATAGACAAGGTCCAGAGTGAAGAGCTGTGTGTGAGCTGTGTGAGTAGTGCACTCGACTACCCAGGAGTGGATTTTTCCTTTTCATTGAAACATTACCCAATATCATGCAACTGAGATCAGCTTTGAGTTATTTTAAATTTTTTTCTTTTAAATATTGACAGATCCTAATGAGATCAGGAATGTTTGCAACATCATCTGCATGATTATGAAGACTTCAGAATCATCTGCATGTAGACAAAAGACTCTCTCTTTAAAATTTATGATTTCATCATTTCTGAGATGGAGCAAACTGTCTTAGATATTTGCTATCTGTTCCCTTTAATATCTCTCCTGCTATTCTTGTTGCTAACTGATTAATAGATTTGATCTTCTATGCTCAAATATGAGTCTTTGAATAATTTAATAAAGATTTAAGTGCACAGAAATACCTACTTCACTGTACTTATTAACAATCAGGATCTATAAGTAAACAGGAGGTCATTTTAGTTAAGGAGGATTGCGTGATGGCTGACTTCACATGAGGATAGGAAAAGGGATGGGATGCAACATTGCAGAT
The DNA here is from genome assembly GCF_045843805.1 of Urocitellus parryii. Lineage (NCBI taxonomy): Eukaryota > Metazoa > Chordata > Mammalia > Rodentia > Sciuridae > Urocitellus > Urocitellus parryii. The sequence goes on from NC_135548.1 coordinate 1,777,955, forward strand.
GTCAGTGTGATGTGGTCAGTTATGAGGTGTCCCTCCAAAGCTCCTGTGTGAGTTCATGCAAGAATAGTCAGAGATGAAATGATAAAATGTGAATGCTGTAACTTAATAAATGGATTAATCCACTTGAATGGACTCCCTGGGTGCTGATTCTAGGCAGGTGGGTATTGCTGAAGGAGGGGGTCCCTGGGCTGTGCCTTTGGGGTCTCTATCCTGTCCCTGGTGAGCAGAGCTCTCTCTGTTCCCTGGTGCCCTGTCCTGAGCTGCTCTCCTCCTCCAGGCCCTGCCGCCATTTGTTCTGACTCCCCTTGGGCCAGAGCCATGGAATTGGCCAACCACAGTTTGAACTTCTAAAACACTGAGCCCAGATAAACTTTTCCTCCTCTAAAAACAGTTCTAGTAAGACATTGCATCACCACAGTAAGACAGCTGAGTAAATTTACTGATGTGGTGAATATTATTTTTTAATCAGATATCCCATGAGAGGCCAGGCTTCGTGTCCAGACTGCTAAACAAAAAAGAGAAAGGAAAGTCACAGGAGAGACTGGGAGAATGTAAAGAAAATGCCCACCTGACAGGGATGAGGGCAGGATCCCCATTAGTTACAATCCTCCTAGTGTCAGATAATAATTCAGATCATTATGTGTTTGAGCTGCAGGGTGGTGCCCCAGGGTGTTTGGTCTGAGGTTGAGAAATGTTCTGAACACCAACATTGAGAGAGAGAGAGTTCCTTCTGTCCTGAGATAAATATTCCCCATATTTCCCAGAACTGGGTTCTCAGTCATCAATGTGAGAGAGACAGGTGACATCTGATATGGGGCCAGGGTAGAAGGAGATCACCAATGAAAGTCCCCATTTACAGACTTGGACACATCATTCACAGAGTCCAAAGACTGCAGAGGGTCTCATATGATTAAAGAACAACCATCAGAAGGTGCTGGCATATGTCATTGTTCCTTAGGAGGTGGACAAAATGCTCATGAGAAGAAAAAGAACATTGTCCCTTTGAGGAGAATCTTCCTTTAGGAGTTGCCCCTTCCTAAGACAGATGCCTTGGAGGAGAAGGGAGGTGGGTGTTGACAAACCTTCAGGAGGAGAGTCAGCTGAGACAGCTCCAGGCAGGTGACACGTGTGCAGACAGGTGCCTGGGGACTTGGAAACCTCAAGCAAGATCAGGGGCTGTGAATCCAGGAAACACAGACCAGGGCAGGAATCATCCACAGCTAGACATGAAGTCTCTGGTCTCTGAATGCACGTTCAGCAGACCTCAGGATCCATGGGCACAGCCTGTGGGTGGTTTTATTCAGGTGTTTAAAGGAACCGAACAAAGAGGATTGAAGCCTACCCTCTGATTTCTCAGGGATACACATTTGAAACTAAACTAAGTAAAAAAATAAAATAAAATAACTTCTACAAGAAAAATTTGGAATGAGTAAGGACATCACGGGCTATATATTATAGAAGTCACGAGTCCTGCAGAATTAGTTCAGACCAAACTTTATAGAAAAAGATTCTACCCTCCATGTATTTCAAGAACTTCACATAGGATAGGTCCAGATGACCATGTGGGGGTACACTATGTTCAAACCCCTTTGAGGTTTGTATCCTGACCCTTGTGAGCAGAGCTCTTTCTGTTTCCTTATGCCCTGTCCTGAGTTATTCTTCTCCTCTAGCCCCTTCCGCCATTTTGTTCTGTCTCCCATTGGGCCAGAGCCAATGAAGTCAGCAGTCCATGGACTGAACCTCTAAATCCATGAACCACAACTAAAAATTCTCCTCCTCTAAAATTTTACTCATAAAATCTTTGTATTGCCAATGGCAAAAAAACCTTATTAAAAGTGTTCTTTTATGATGCAACAGAAATTTTTTTTTGATCAGATAAACTTAAGAGACCAGACTGTGTATGAAGACTGTGCTTAAAAAAGAAAAAAGAAATAGAAAATAGGAAATCATAGACTTACAAATTGCAATAAAATGTCTCTTCTTACATGAATGAGGGTGAAGAGTCTGTTTGGCCTGAAAAATGTTCCTTTATACAATATCAGACAATATTCAAATCTTCTGTGGTTCAGCTGCATGAATGTATTGCAGGGGTTGGGAGCGAATTTCAGAAATGTCCTCAATGATCAGGTTTAGAGAGAGTTCGTCCTGTTCCCTGTGTTGATATATATTATGAAAGAAAGACAGAGAAGATTATAGGAGAGGGAGATAGAGGGAGAGAGGGAGAGAGGGAGAGAGGGAGAGAGGGGGAGAGAGAGAGAGAGAGAGAGAGAGAGAGAGAGAGAGAGAGAGAGAGAGAGAGAGAGAGAGACTGGAGTGGGGGGGAAGATCAGAGATCTGGACCACATTTCCCAGGACAGTGGTTCTTAGTCATCATTATGCACAGGAAAGGGGAAATCAGATATGGGGTCAAGGCAGAAAAAGAGCATTGAGTGAAGATTCCAGTTGCAGACTTGGGCAGATCCTTTTCCAAGTCTAATCACTGTAGAGGTCTCCTTTGATCACAGACCATTATCAGAAGATGCTGAAATAAAGTAAAAGTCCCTTATATGTGGACATAATGCTAATGATCAGCCAGGCAGCTTCCAATACCTACAGATAGGTCCCCAGGGATTTGGAAACCTAGGTGCAAGAGCAGAGTGCTCTGAGTACAGGAAACCAAAAAGAGGGCTCCTATCAACAGAAAATCTGAAACTGGAAGGGCTCCAATGGTAAGATCAACTCAGTTATTCACGTGGACTGTTCCTCAGAGGAATGGGGAGAATCCAAAAGAAAGTTGCACTCATAGAAAATTTGGTTGCTAGAAGGCTCAGAAGATTAAGAGAAGTTCCTTCTGCCCAGAGGTGAAGATGATTAGTACCCATATGTCAGCCCTCACGTCTCTGGGGAGATAAATTCTGCCCTGTGATATAGCAGCATGGGGCTTTGGCATGGCAGCCCTGGCCACTAACTCATCCCTTACATTCCTCACCATGGATGATGAAGAAGGGATTGAAGGGTATGAGCATTCTAATATAAAACTCTCCATTACCAAAAAGAAGCTTGGTGAACTTCATGTAGGCATCAACTAGTGCTGTTAATTAAATGCAAATGTGATGGTGAGAGTCAGTGTTTTTTTCATGGATCACAGACAGTGGTAATGCATCTGATGGTGGTCCTTACAGTAAGTGGGTAGATCTGGCTCCATCTAAGGTGCCCTCCTGGATTGGCAGATGGCCACCATCTTGTCCTGGGATCACTTGGTATTCTCTCTCTTCTCCAATATCCATGTTGATCCTTCGAAGTTCACATTTCCTCTTTTAACATGGACATAATCCATATGAAGTGGTCCAAATACCAAGCACCTCATTTTGGCTTAATTACCCACTGAGGACCCTGGTCCTGTTGGACAGATTTCAGTCTAGAAATTGTCAGACAGGGAACTCAATTCAGCCTCCATCAGGAACTTCATTTTCTCTCTGAAAAAGTGCTTAATGAAATAGATTGATTATCAGATAGCTACATCATCTTCTATCCCTTGGGTAAGTCACTTGGTCGGGAGAAGTTAACCTTTAATTATATGGCTGGTTTCATTTGGGGGATATTACGCTACATATTTCTAAATGCTTTGGGGTGGGCATAGGTTTTATTAATATCATTTTATTCTTATTTTTGATGCTAGGGAACTAAACGAGGGGAGCTAAATCACTGTTCCCCAACCCCAGCCCTTTTCATATTTTATTTTGAGGCAGAACATCACTAACTTGCTTAGAGTCTCCCTATTAATTAAAGGAGCTTATATCAACCACATAATGGCCATTTATGACAAACCTAAAGTCAATATAGTACTAAATGGAGAAAAACTAAAGAATTTCTTCATATTTCAGGAACAATTTAAGTGTGCCTTCTGTCACCATCTTAATACATATAGTCCTTGAAACATTAGCCAAAGTGATCAGACAAGAAAAGGAAATTGAAGGATACAGAAAACAAAAAAAGAGAAGGCCAACTCTCTGAAATTGCTGATACTATTATCATATTCACAAAATGAAAACCTGCACCAGAATTATTCTAGAGATTATAAATGAATTTATCAAAGAAGCAAGATACAAGATCAACACATATAAACCAATTGATTGCCTATACAGTTAATTCAGCAGGCAAAGAAATTTGGAAAACCATTCCAAACACAATAATCTCAAAAAATATATTCTTGGATATTATCTAAACAAGAAGTTAAAAGAGCCCTACAAGGAAATTCACAGAACATTGAAGATAGAAATTGAAGAAAACCATAGAAGAAGAACATTTCATGTTCTTGGAGGCAGAATTAATATTGCAAAACTAGTCATCCTACAAACAACAATAAACAAATTCATAGCACTCCTGATGAAAATATGAATTGCCGCAGTCTGGCTGGGCACAATTCACAAGCCACTTGTCAAGCAGGAAAGAACTTTATTTTTAGAACACACACACCACAGCACAGAGCTCTTCAGGAATTTCCTCAGAGCCCAACATCCACCACTGGCTTCCCATGAGCCTCCCAACCCCCCACTCCTCCTGCTCTTGAGGCCGATTGGCTGGGTTGTGTGGGTGGAGCCAAAAGAATACCCCAATAGCTTCTCCATGGTCTGAAAGGGCGGGAAAACAGCCCAATGAGCATCACCGCCGAGGAGCCAATCAGCTGGCAGCTGAAAATTTGCTGGGGCCACAGTGAGCCAATCAGCTGGGGCCCCTTCGACTGTGGCTCTCAACATCTCCCCCTCTCTGTTTAAACAAGCATGTGGCTTAGGGACCATGCCAGCCTTAGGTTGTCCAATACTACACATGGTCTTTACCCGTCATCGAATGAGCTGACCTCAAGGCGTCAGCCTCCTGTCTTAGATTGATACCATTGCAATTGGATCTTCCCTGTCATTGACTACCAGTCCAGCATGCAGCCACACCTGTGGACAGGCTTTTGTACCAGTTGGGGGTGAGGTTCTTTGCCTCACCTCTGATGGCCCAGAAATTTTAGCTGAACAACCTTCACAAGCAGAAGGGAGGAGGATACACCAGGCCAATTCACAGCTCCTTTTGGAAAAAATTGGACCACTGATGACACCATCAGTAAAAATACCCCAACGCTACCAAAAGTCGCTGCACCAACAGATAGTTCACAGTGCATACAAGTGATACATAGTCCAGGAAAGTTCTGCAAGCAGTTTAGTGATAGGTATTGCAGGAGCTGTAGATTGGTTTTATCTTTGTCTTCACCGGCACTGGGATGAAGATAGGAATTCTGGCAATAATAGCTAAAGAAAAAATTATGTAACATTCCAGCAGGCACTAAAAGAAAACAATTTTCTGAACAATTTACATTATCATGAATAGAATTATTATATATAATAAAAAGGAAAGGTGAAAGTAAACACACAGATCTGTTAACCTCCTTTTTTGTTCACATATTAAAACAATCCTCAACAGCTGTTTACCCAATTTAAATTAAACCATTTAAATCACGTGATTAAGAAGAAAAAAATATGGAGTTACATCTCCATCCCATTTTATTCTTTATTCTGACCCCTCATCCAAGATTCAGAAACTCACCTTGAACTTGAGATCCCCATTCATTAGCCAGCTGAGTCGCTGGGATCACAACCATGCACCATTGCTTCAGGCACAAAATTTATAATTTGTTACACACATTCACATTCTCTTTAGAAAGTCTCTAAGCAAGGGTGACCTTGGAAATGTAGATTTTCCTATGAAAATGATCCCTGTGGAATCCATACATGAAGAGACAAGGTCCAGAGAGAAGAGCTGTGTGTGAGCAGTCCTGCACTCCACTACCCAGGAGTGGATTTTCCCTTTTCATTCAAACACTACCCAATGAGATCAGCTTGGTGATACTTTATTTTTTAAAAAAAATATTTACAGATCCTAATGAGATCAGGAATGTTTGCAACATCATGTTATAAAGGCCTTCAGAAACATCCGCCTGACGACACAAGACTCTCTGTTTAAAATTATGATTTCATCATTTCTAGGAAGGAGCGAACTCTGTCTTAGAGAATTGTGTTTGTTCTCTTGAATATCTTTCCTGCTATTCCTGTATAACTAATTGATTAATAAATTTGATCCTATATGCTCAAATATGAGTCTTTGAATCCATTAATGAGGATTTAAATGCACAGAAATACCTACTTCACTGTACCTATTAAAATCAGGATCTATAAGAAAACAGGAGGTCATTTTAGTTAAGGATGAGGATAGGGGAAGGGATGGGCTGCAACTTCGCAGATGTGAGTGTGCTGTGGTCAGTCATGAGGTGTCCCTCCATAGCTCCTGTGTGAGATCACGCAAGAATAGTCAGAGATGAAAAGATAAGATGTGAATGCTGTAAACTAATAAATGGATTAATCCACTTGAATGGACTCCGGGTGCTCCTTTAGGCAGGTGGGTATTGCAGGAGGAGGGGGTCCCTGGGCTGTGTCTTTAGGGTTTCTATCCTGTCCCTGGTGAGCAGAGCTCTCTCTGCTTCCTGGTGCCCTGTCCTGAGCTGTTCTCCTCCTCCAGGCCCTTCCACCATTTTGTTCTGCCTCCCTTGGGCCAGAGCCATGGATTTGGCAACCACAGTTTGAACTTCTAAAACACTGAGCCCAGATAAAACTTTTACTTTTCTAAAAACATTTCTAATGAGGCATTGCATCACCACAGTAAGACAGCTGAGTAAATTTACTGATGAGGGGATTTTTTTAAAATCAGATATCCCATGAGAGGCCACCCTTCATGTCCAGACTGCTAAACAAAAAAAGAGAAAGAAGGTCACACTAGAGACTAAGAGATTGTAAAGAAAATGCCCACCTGACAAGGATGGGGGAAGGATCCGCATTAGTTACAATCCTCCTAGTGTCAGATAATAATGGAATCATTATGTGTTTGAGCTGCAGGGTGGTGCCTCTGGGTGTTTGGGCTGAGGTTGAGAAATGTTCTGAACACCCACATTGAGAGAGAGTCCCTCCTGTCCAGAGATAAATATTCCCCATATTTCCCAGAACTGGGTTCTTAGTCATCAATGAGAGAGACAGGTGACATCTGACATGGGGTCAGGGCAGAAGGAGATCACCAAGGAAAGTTTCCATTTGCAGACTTGGACACATCATTCTCAGAGTCCAAGGACTGCAGAGGGTCTCGTATGATCAAAGAACAACCATCAGAAGGAACTGGCATATGTCATTGTCCCTTAGGAGGTGGATAATATGCTAATGAGCAGAAAAAGAACATTGTCCCTTGGAGCAGAATCTTCCTTTAGGAAATGCCCATTCCTAAGACAGATGCCAGTTCCCGGTGACATGCAAAGAAAAGATCCCCTGGAAATGGCTACTGGCTCCTCTTGTTCTTCTTTTATCCATATTTATCATAACCATTGCAGCTGGTTTAACTCAGAAGAAAAACTAAATCCAATCATGAGGTCACCATGCAAGGTCTGCGCTCCACAAGGTAGAATTGTATTGGATAAAGTCACAACTCAGATTCGCACAGAAGCATGGAATTGAGAGGCTCTCAAACAACTAAACTATATCAGCAAATATATGGTAAGTAGTAGATAACACTTTGGCAGATTAATTTTTTTACATTTATTTACTTAAAGAGGAATGTGATAGTCATAGAAAGAGTTGAATTACATGAACAGGGAAGGTTAATATCATGAATATAGATGTATGTGGGATGAGATGTTCATAAAATCTCATGTCACATAAAATTGAGAAATGTGGGAAGAGAGAAGAGAGAGAGAGAGAGAGAGAGAGAGAGAGAGAGAGAGAGAGAGAGAGAGAGAGAGAGAGAGAGAACCCCTGCATCAGCCCATCCAGGTACCTCTGCTGGGTCGACCTGGGATGAACACAGATCAGGCTGATCCGAGAGCAAGCAGAAAGGTCCTCATCTTGATGAGATCTGTGTTCCAGTCTTCAGAAGTTCAGGGGAGGTGGGTACTGGAAAGAAGGAGTTCGATACCCCTTTATATAGCATTGGTGACTTGACATGACAGGCAATGAATCCATTGTTTTCATCCTGAGATCTTCTGTCTGCTCAGTGATTCCTGGTTGGCAGGGATGAGCTCTCTAAGAACTCCTGTTCTTTACATAATTCTATGGATATTGGAAAAGCTTTATTTTGGCCAAATAATTGACCTTTATGTATGGCTCTCACACAAAGCCTGTCATTGATTCCAAGGATAGTAATATTTATTTCCTCTTTGCTCCCCATGGCTGAATGGAAGATAAAGAACAAAACATCTATTCAAGTTCCTGTGTCACTTCTCTAACATTTTAGTTGAATGCTCTCAGATACTTCTAAAATCAAAGATGGTACCCTGTGACCTAATGAAATTAGATTATTGTATCTCTACCTCAAATACAAGGTAACAAGGCATCTCTCAAACAAGTCCAAGTTTAAATTTAACAAGATATTACAAAAAATGATAATGATCATACAAATGCTAGCCTCTTGCCAATGAATGATTTTGTTTTGTTTTGTTTTGTTTTATTTAGATCCATGCTCTTTCAAGTGATCCAGGTGAATTATCCTTTGGTCAACAATCACATTAGATCAACCACAGCCAATCACTCTGAAAGTATTAGGACACTTTCTATAGCATCTACACCAAGGACAACTGTCTTGATTCTGTCAGCAGCTACAATACACCTGTCCATTGGATTTATGACCTGGGATTCCTTCTGGAAGTTTTTAAGTCTTTTGTCTAATTCCTACATATTTGAACAATTTTGATACAGGTTTTGTTCAGAGTGACAAATATGGGTCCTATTTGGTTTTTCTACCAATAGCTATCCAGTTCATCTGCGCCATTTTGTAAAGCATCTCTTGTCCCCCACAGCCCTGAGGGCTGACCTCTGAGTGGGCACCTTTGGGACCAATGACCTTCACCTCTGGGCAAAGCTCTCCTCTGCCTGCTCTCAGCCCTCCACCACCCAAGTCTTCTAAGTGTTCACATTTCCTGTGGCTTTTCCCATCCCCATGTTGAGCTGCTCTGGGGCTGACTCAGATGACCCTACCCATGTAACCCTTGAGGTTTCAATTCCTGACTTGTTTATTTACTTTTTATCAACTTAGGGACGTTTTCAGCCAACAGGGATCCACTTTTTGAAGAACAATGTTGCTGCATAGAGTCTTTTGTCTATTTCAGCACTTTGAATTTGTCTCACTATTATTTTATGATCTCTGGATTTGCTCTCTCTCTTTCTCTCTAAAATATATATAATATATACTTATTATATATTCATTTATTCATTCATTTATATGTGTATATTTATGTATGTAAATATAAATAAATATGTACATATATCTATGCATGTATGTATATTCTGTGTTTTGATGTTGTGTTTTGCTTTTATAGGACTGTGGATTGAGCACAGGATGTCCCAGAACTGAACTACATCCCCAAATATTTTATTTTATTTTTTTTAATTTAGAAAATGGGTCTTGCTATATTCCTGGGGTTGGACCTTGTGATCCTTCTGCCTCAGTCTTTGATTACCTGAAATTACAGTCCTGCACAATCCCAAGACTGAGTTGTGATAAATCGGAGGACATACAGGGAATTGTTCATTTTATATTTGGGTGGTCACCTTTCTGCTTCTTTCAAGACTATTCTGACACTTTAGATCTTTCCACATTTGAACATAGTGCACCCGCACAGGGTCATCAGGACTTCTCTGGCATGGAGTGCTTGAAATACTTGAAATGAAGAAAATCCATTTCTAGAATATTTTATCTGAAATAATTCTGCAGGACTGTTGGCCTCTATGATATGTAGCCAATGAAGTCCCTCATCCATTCCAAAATATTCTTGTAAAAATTATTATATTTTTAATTACTATAGTTTCAAATGTGTGTCCCTGAGAAAGCAGAGGGTAGACTTCCTGATCTTGCCTGAAGTTTCCAAGTCACCAGGCACCTGTATGCACACGTGTCACCTCCCTGGAGCTGTCTCAGCTGACTGTCCTCCTGTAGGTTTGGCAGCACCCACCTCCCTTGTCCTCCAAGGAATCTGCCTTAGGAAGGGGCATTTCCTAAAGGGAGACTTTCCTCAAAGGGACAATGTTCTTTTTCTGCTCATTAGCATTTTTTCCACCTCCTAAGGGACAATGACATATGCCAGCACCTTCTGATGGTTGTTCTTTGATCATATGAGACCCTCTGCAGTCCTTGGACTCTGTGAATGATGTGTTCAAGTCTGCAAATGGGGACTTTCCTTGGAGATCTCCTTCTGCCCTGACCCCATGTCAGATGTCACCTGTCTCTCTCACATTGATGACTAAGTACCACAGTGCGGGGAAATATGGGGAATATTTATCTCAGGACAGAAGGAACTCTCTCTCAATGTTGGTGTTCAGAACATTTCTCAACCTCAGCCCAAACACCCAGGGGCACCACCCTACAGCTCAAACACATAATGATCTGATTATTATCTGACACTAGGAGGATTGTAACTAATGGGGATCCTTCCCTTATCCCTGTCAGGTGGGCATTTTTTTACATTCTCTCAGTCTCTAGTGTGACCTTCTTTCTCTCTTATTTTTTTGTTTTGTTTAGCAGTTTGGACATGAAGCTTGGCCTCTCATGGGATATCTGATTTAAAAAAATTCACTGCATCAGTAAATTTACTCAGCTGTCTTACTGTGGTGATGCAATGTCTTACTAGAACTACTTTTAGAGGAGGAAAAGTTTATCTGGGCTCAGCGTTTTAGAAGTTCTAACTGTGGCTGGCCAATTCCATGGCTCTGGCCCAAGGGGAGGGAGAACAAAATGGCAGATGGGCCTGGAGGAGGAGAGCAGCTCAGGATAGGGCACCAGGAAGCAGAGAGACCTCATCTCACCAGGGACAGGTGAGCAGGTGGAACCCCTCCTCCAGCAATACCCACCTGCCTACAGTCACCACCCAGTGAGTCCATTCAAGTGGATTAATCCATTTATTAGTTTACAGCATTGTCATTTTATCATTTCATCTCTGACTATTCTTGCATGATCACCCATAGGAGCTTTGGAGGGACACCTCATAACTGACCACAGCACACTCACATCTGCAATGTTGCAGCCCATCCCTTCCCCTATCCTAACCCTTAACTAAAATGACCTCCTGATTTCTTATAGATCCTGATTTTTAATATGTACAGTGAAGTAGGTATTTCTTTGCATTTAAATCCTCATTAATGTATTCAAAGACTCATATTTGAGCATATATGATCAAATTTATTAATCAATTAGTTATACAGGAATAGCAGGAAAGATGTTCAAGAGAATAGACAGCAATTCTCTAAGACAGTGCTGAGGGCCATTTCCAAGTGAGAATGACATATCGATATTTCCTTGCCAGCGTACCCCATGTTAAATGGACTTGCCTTGGAAATTTGCTGTGACCTTGCATGTGTGTTTGAGAAAGGTGACCCTGCTCAAAGACCAGGGCAGATCCGGGTTTAGAGATGATCAGGTTTGAGGAAGTTTCCCACTCCTTGAGTTTAAGGCGTTCCCTGTTTAAGACAAGTTTAGGGCGTTCCCGGTCTGAGACAATACGGGTTTTAGGGAAGTTGGAGGTTGAAGATTATTGCTGCTGGGATTAGGGTGTTTCTGCTGCTTGTTCCCCTTGAGTTCTCGTGAGATTCAAATGGGATTTGGAAAAAAGCCTCGTGGAGTAGGTGATTTGGGGCGGCGGCTTATTGGAGATTTGACTAGAACGTGTTTGTATATGGTCGGTGTGAGTTCGGGAATAAAGAATTGCTGTTTGAATCTACAAAGCTGTGAGTGGCTCCTGATTCAGTGCCAAACCGAGACATTCGCATTTGGTGGCCTGTACGGGGAACGTCTGAAACTTGGAGGTGAGTAAAAAGGTGAAAGTAAACAAACAGATCTGTTAACCACCTTTAAAAGCAATCCTTAACAGCTGTTTACCTAATTTAAATTAGTAAGCAAACAAATCTGTTAACCACCTTTGAAAACAATCATTAAAAGCTGTTTACCTAATTTAAATTAGTAAGCAAACAAATCTGTTAACCACCTTTGAAAACAATCATTAAAAGCTGTTTACCTAATTTAAATTAAACCATATAAATCACATGAATAAAACAAAATTCGGATCCATTTTCTCATGAGCGCTCCTCATATAAAAATATGGACATACACACATACTGATTTTTTTATGCAACACAAAACAGTGCACACATAACATACAACACATAAGACAATAGTAAGTAAAGGCCTTGTAGCTATACCTAGGTGAAATCTCCATTGCAATGTTTAAAAACTCCACAGTCAAAAAATAAAACACAGTCAAAAAACAAAACTCATTAGAAAAACATTAACCTAGGTTTGTATGAGCTCAAAAATGAAATAGAACTTTATGATGTGAGAAAAAATGCAATAATAAAATAGATATTGAAAAAAGCACCGTGGTTAATCACTGTTGCAGATGTAAGAATAGCCAGCTGGAGCTCTGGATATCAGCTGTTATGCATTTGAGTCAAATCATCTTCTTTTTCTGTAGAAATTGCTTTAGTTAATCTCTCTGGAATCCAAATCGGCTGCTGTTCTCCCTGTGGAAACACACAAATGGAACCCTCACTCCAGACAATAACTGGATCCGGACCTTTCCATTGTCCTGTTAGAATATCTTTCCAAAGTACCTTAGGCTTATGTACATTTTTCGGGTACATATGTCTTTCCTCAGCACTAAGTCCTGAGGAATCCAAATTTAAAAAGTTTAGAGTAAAAAGGGTTATTTTAAGTTTATCTTTGGGGGATATATACCCCTTTCCATTTCCCTCTTTTTGCTTTAATAGGTATGTTTTAATAGTTTGATGAGCTCTTTCAACTATGCCTTGTCCCTGTGGATTGTATGGGATTCCTGTTATATGAGTAATGCCAAATGATGAGCAAAATTGTTTAAAAGAGGTAGAAGTATAACCAGGGCCATTATCTGTTTTTAACTGTTTAGGAACACCCACAGTGGCAAAATTTTGTAAGCAATGAGGTATAATATCTTTAGTTTTTTCTCCGGCATGGAGGGAGCCCATCAAAAATCCCGAAGAAGTATCAACTGTAACATGTAAATATTTTAATTTTCCAAATTCTGGCAAGTGTGTGACGTCCATCTGCCAAATATGGTTAGGTATCAGTCCTCTAGGATTGACTCCAAGATTAACTTGTGGTAAAAAGGTCACACAATTTTGACATTGTTTTATTATATGCCTGGCTTGTTCCTTAGTAATTTTAAAACACTTTTGTAAAGTATTAGCATTAACATGAAACCTTTTATGAAAATTTGTAGCTTCTTCTACAGTAGAAAAAATATGTATGTCATGTGTAGTTTTATCTGCTAAATCATTGCCCAAACTAAGGGCTCCAGGCAATCCTGTATGTGCCCTAATATGTCCTATAAAGAATGGATCTTTTCTGTCCCAGATTAGACTTGGTATAGTGGAAAACAAAGAGAAAACAGTAGAGGAAGGGGAAATCCTACCAACATCTTCAAGGGATATTATAGCATTAACTATATACTGACTAAAACTCCTAAATAACTAATTGGAAAATTTAATTGTACTTTATCTATTGCTGTCTCTAGATTACAATTTTTTAACAAGTTTGTAAGTGTGGCATAACATTCCAGCAATGTGTTTTTATCTTTATGTGCCAATAATACATCATCCATATAGTGAAATATTTTTAGTTCAGGATTTTGATTTCTAAGTGGCTAGATTGCTTTATTAACATAGATTTGACACATAGTTGGACTGTTAGCCATTGCTTGAGGGAGTACTTTCCATTCATATCTCTCATCAGGACCTTCATGATTTAATGCAGGGATAGTAAATGCAAAACATGGACTATCCTTGGGATGAATTGGAATCGAAAAAAAAAACAATCTTTAATGTCTATAGCTAAAGCATGCCACGTTTTTTGTAAAGCAGACAATTGAGGAATCCCTGATTGAGCAGGTCCCATAATAACCATCTCATTATTAATGGCTCTTAAATCTTGCAATAATCTCCATTTACCCGATTTCTTTTTGGTGACAAAAATAGGAGTATTATGGGGAGATATGGAAGGTTGTAAATGTCCTTCCGCTAATTGTTGTTTGACCAGATCTTGGGCTACTTGTATCTTTTCTTTAGTCAGGGGCCACTGAGGAACCCACACTGGTCTTTCTGATTTCCAAGTAATTTTGATTGTCTCAGTGGCCCTTTCTGAAAATCCAACCCATGTCTGTCTATTCCTTGATCTATTTGAATTGGTGCTGCTATACCTTGTTCTTGTTTTCCTAATCTTTTTTCTTTCCTAATACCTTGTCTAGCCCTAGTAGTGGGTGCATTAGTATTGATGTTATTTGTTAACATCAAACCTAGTTGATCTAGCACATCTCGTCCCCATAAATTAATAGGAAGGTGATCCAAAACATATGGCTGTATAGTTCCTTCACATCCTTCAAGATCCTTCCAATCTAATACCATAGCACTTCTATGGGGATTAGTCGCCACTCCTAGGCCTTGAAGCGTTTGAGTGGCTTGTTGTAATGGCCAATGTTTTGGCCATTCTTGAAGACATATGATGCTAAGGTCAGCATTTGTGTCTAGCAGACCATTAAATTCATGACCCTGAATATTTAGTTTTAGCATTGGGCGAGAATCTAAATTTAAAGACAATATAGCCCAAACTACACCTGTGGAGCCTAATCCCCTGGAACCTCTTTCTACATTATGACTAGAGAACTTATTATGTAGGCTGGGTATTATTAACAACTGTGCTATTCTATCTCCAGGTGAAATTACTGATATACCTCCTGGAGAACTAGCTATAATTTTTATTTCACCTACATAATCGGGATCAATTACCCCAGGACTTATCATAAGTCATTTAATGTAGATGAACTACATCCGAATAATAAGCCTACTGTTCCTTGGGGAAGAGGTCCTTTTACTCCTGTAGGAATGATTTGAACACCCATCTCTGGAGTTAATACTGCTGTGGCAGAGGCACAGATATCCAACCCTGTGCTCCCTCGGGTTTGTCTGATGAGGGATTTAATGGACAGTGTGTCCTGGGCACCACCCTGATGGTGTTGCTGGGTTCCTCCACTGCCCCATATATTTGTGGTTTTGGGCCCCGGAGCATTGGGCCCCCCAGTCCGTTTTTTGGCAATGAAGCCTGATGCCTTTCTCCACGATATCGTGGGTAAATACCTGATCCTTGTCCATTTTTTGATAAGGGAGTACCTTCTGTAGTGGTTTGAGAACGGCATTCATTAGCCCAATGTCTCCCTCTACAGCATCGTGGGCAAATACCCGGTATTCTATTCCTTTGATTTCTAGTTTTGTTAAACCCTCCTCTTATGGGGCAACTCCTTTTAAAATGTCCTGTTTGTTCACAATTATAGCATGTTTCTGGCCTGGCATCTAAAGCCTCTTGTACTGCAGCTGCCAAGACATGCCCTTGTTCATTAATATCTCTACATAATTTAATATATGTGTTTAAATCTTCATGTCTCCATGGCCTAATAACCTCTCTGCAGCAACGATTTGCTTGGTCATAAGCCAGTTGTTTTATTAATGGCATTGCTTGTTCTGTATCCCCCAAAATTTTGGCAGCAGTTTGAATAAGCCTATCTACAAAGTCAGCATAAAATTCACTAGGTCTCTGTATTACATTAGATAGCTGACCTTGTAAATCTCCATGTCCTTGTAAAGTCTTCCATGCCCTAACTGCGTCTGCAGCAATTTGTGCATATATAGCAGGATCATATTCAATTTGTTGCCGTTGATCCTCTTAAGGTCCTTTTCCTAACAACATATCTAGATTTCTTTGAGGGTAACCAGCTGCTGCATTTCGCCTAGATGTCTCCGTGCAAAATTCCTCATTGGCAACCTTCCATAACAAATATTGTCCTCCATTTAGTACAGATTTACACATGCTAGCCCAATCTGCTGGCGTCATGTCCAAGTTCATAATGGACTCCACCATGCTTACCGTGAAGGGAGCTTGAGGACCATAGGTTGTTACAGCCTCCTTTAACTGCTTCACTGTTTTAAATTCTAAAGCACAGTGAATTTGCTGCCCTCCTACCTGTTCAAATACAGGGCATGCTAATCTTTGAGGTCCTGTCTCAGGATCCCACTTATCAACTACGGGGTTTGAGGGCCACTCAGCTGTCTCCATCTGTGGGGCTGTTGGTTGAATTACGCCCTCTCATAATAAAACAGAGTTAGTAATAGCCTCTTGTTGTGGCCTTTTTCCTAATAACCCCTTTTCCTTTAAATTTTCTTCCTCTGTCTGACTAGCTTGAGAGACCTTCTCTTTTGCTTGATCTAAAATGTCTTTCTCCATGGTCTGAATCTCTAACAATTTACTTAACACCTTTTTGGTTTCTTTTTTACTAATTTCTAATCTTCTATAAAGATAACGCAACCCAATAAGATAACACAAAACAAAACCGCAACTGAATGAAACAAAAACTGAAAAAAAAATACGCTGTATCAATTTTCTCTTTCTCGGGGCTAACAAACTTCAAACCTTGAGCCAACCATTTTTCCCAGTTTGCCTGAGAAATTTCTAGGGATAGGCAGCTTGAAATAAAAACAAAATAAATCAAAACAAGAACATATTGTTTTTTGAAATGGTCACCCATTCTCTCGCCTTCCCTCAGGGGCGAGCAATTTTACTCACCTCCAAGTTTCAGTCGTTCCACCTACGGACCACCAAATGCCAATGTCTTGGCTTGACACTGAATCACGAGCCACTCACAGCTTTGTAGATCCAAAAAGCAATTCTTTATTCCCGAACTCACACCGACCATCTACAAACACGTTCTGGTCAAATCTCCAATAAGCCGCCGCCCCAAATCACCTACTCCACGAGGCTTTTTTCCAAATCCCATTTGAATCTCACGAGAAGTCAAGGGGAACAAGCAGCAGGAACACCCTAATCCCAGCAGCAATAATCTTCAACCTCCAACTTCCCTAAAACCTGTATTGTCTCAGACCAGGAATGCCCTAAACTTGTCTTAAACCGGGAACGCCTTAAACTCAAGGAGAGGGAAACTTCCTCAAACCTGATGATCTCTAAACCCGGATCCGAGCTGGTCTTTGAGCAGGGTCACCTTTCTCAAACACACATGCAAGGTCACAGCAAATTTCCAAGGCAAGTCCATTTAACATGGGGTACGCTGGCAAGGAACTATCGATGCGTCATTCCTACTTGGCAATGACCCAGAGCAAGACACAGTTTGCTCCTTCTCAGAAATGATGAAATCATAATTTTAAACAGAGAGTCTTTTATCATCATGTGGATGATTCTGACGTCCTTTAGAAAATGATGTTGCAAACATATCTGATCTCATTAGGATCTGTGAATATTTTAAAAAAAATAAAGTATCACCAAGCTGATCTCAGTTGCATGACATTGGGTAGTCTTTGAATGAAAAGGAAAGATCCACTTTTGGGTAGTGGAGTGCAGGACCGCTCACACACAGCTCTTCTCTCTGGACCTTGTCTGTTCATGTATGGTTTCCACAGGGATCATTTTCATAAGAAAATCTACATTTCCAAGGTCACCCTTGCTTTGAAACATCCTAAAGGGCATGTGTATGTGTGCAACAAATTATAAATTTTGTGCCTGAAGAAATGGTGCATGGTTGTAATCTCAATAACTCAGCAGGCTAATGGATGGGGATCTCCAGTTCAAGGTGAGTTTCTGAATCTTGGATGAGATGTCAGAATAGAGTAAGATGGGATGGAGATGTAACTCAGGGGTAGAGAGTCCCTGGGTTTAACCCATAGATCCCCACATCCAAAACAGTAGTCTTTGAGAAATCTCCTCTAGGGTTCTAGAAGATTTTCCAAGCAGGGTAGTTTATTTACACTGGAACTCACCAATGTTAAGGATATTCCATTCTCCATGGCTTCACAGAAAGCTCTCCCACTTTCTCCCAACTTAAGAACCCCACTCTGAAAATTAATAGAGTGTTGTTTGTTCCATGTTTTCAACACATATACTCATCTGTAACCCGAAGGAGGGAACATTTCATTCATTCATACATATGCCAAGTATCATAAGGGGAAAAATACCTAACAGAACAAATGTCAGGAAGTATAAACCTCAAGTGTCTGCTCATCAGGCAAGGTCCTTAGACATCAGGACAGTTATCTGGGAAAGAGAAGGAAAGGAAAAATCTAGATCAGTGGGGTTGCTCAATGTCTAAGGATTTAAATTTTGCAAATGGAAGATATGAATCAAGCTCCCTGTCCTTTGGTTAATTTCAGAATACAATACAGGAACAGGGAAAGTGACTTTACCTGTTTCAATAACATGTCTTATGTTTTCCTTTGGAATGTTATTTTCCACTGTCAGCTTTTCAAACTTGTTTTGCACATCTTCACTCCAATTGTCTTCCCGAGCTGTTTTGCATGTGGGATAATGTGGAACAAGTTTCTGTTAGAAAGCTTCCTCTGGGTCTGAGGTAGACCAGTTGATCCCACCATCTCCATGCTCTGACTCATATTACTTCCAGTCATTTATGAATGATATGGGAACGTGGGTAAATTCAACTTATGGAAATCGTATCATCCTGTAATTCTTAGGACAACTGAGGACATTCAAGATCCTTTATTGTGTGAACTCAATCCTGCCTAATGTTTTGGTATTATCAGGGGCTAAGCTTTGGAAATTATTTTATACTGTGCCTTCTCCTTTCAAGTCTATCTACATTCTAGAGTCTATGCCCCAGGATTCTGGATCGTTTATCCAATATTCAATAGCACAAGAGGAGTGGTGTTGATCTGAGCTTTCCACACAGCATATTAGCATGCTCATCTCTGCTAATGCAAAAAAAAAAAAAGGAAAGAGAGAGAGAGAGAGAGAGAGAGAGAGAGAGAGAGTTTGAAAGTTTTAGAAGGGAATCACATTAGGGCATGATGTGAAATGTTTCTCTATTTTCTGGAAGGCAAAATACACCTGGGACAAGTCAAAGTTTAAATTTAAGAATATATCACAAAAAAATGATAATGATAATGCAAATGCAAATGCTAGACTCTTGCCAATTTATGATTTTTTTTGTTTTGTTTTGTTTATTTTAGACCAATGCTATTTCAAGTGATCTAGTTGAATTGTCCCTGGGTCAACAACAACATTAGATCAACCACAGCCAATCACTCTGAAAGTATTAGGACACTTGCTATAGAATCTCCACCAAGGGCAATTGTGAGGATCCTGTCAACAGCTAAAATACACTGGTCCTTTGTTTTTATCTCCACAGAGACTTGAGAGCTGATGTCTGAGTACCAATAATATTCACCTCTGGGCAGAATGAACTTCTCTGCATTTTCTGAGCCTTGTAGCAACCAAATTTCTAAGAGTGTAAATTTCCTTTGGATTTTCCCCATTCTCCTGATAAGCAGTCCAAGTGAATAACTGAGTTGATCTTACTATTTGAGCCCTTCAAGTATCAGATTCCTTGTTGATTGGAGCTCTCGCTCTCCTCTCTGTTTCCTGAATCAGAGCACCCTACTCTTCCACCAAGGTTTCCAAATCCCCAGGGACCCGTCTTCAGTTATTGGAGTCTGCCTAGCGCTCTCTCTCTCTCTCTCTCTCTCTCTCTCTCTCTCTCTCTCTCTCTTTCTCTCTCTCTCTCTCTCTCCCTCTCCCTCTCCCTCTCCCTCTCCCTCTCATCTTCTCCATCTTTCTTTCATAATATATATCAACACAATAACCCAGAAGGAACTATCTCTAATCCTGATTCTTGGGGACATATCTGAAACTCACTCCCAACCCCTGCAGTACATTCATGCACCTGAACCACAAAAATATTTAAATATTGTCAGAATTATGAAAACCGACATTTTTCAGGCCAAACAGACCCTTAACTCTCATTCATATTAGAAGAAACATTTTATTCCATGTTGTAAGCCTCTCTCATTTTATTATTTTCTTTTTTTTTCATTTTTAAGCACAGTCTTGATAAATAGCCTGGCCTCTTAAGTAACGTCTGATAAAAAAAAAATTCTGTTACATCATAAAAGAACACTTTTAGTAAGGGTTTTCACTGTTTTGATACAAAGACATTACAAGTACAATTTTAGAGAAGGAGAATTTTTATTTAGGCTTATAGTTTCATAGGTTCAGTTCAAATTTTGATTTGGCCTCATTGTGGGCCAACTCCATGGCTCTGGCCCAGTGGGTGGCAGAACAAAATGGCAGAAGGGCCTGCAGGAAGATAGCCACTTAGGGCAGGGTACCAGGAAGCAGAGAGAGCTCTGCTCACCAGAGACAGGATAGAAACCCCACGGCACAGCACAGGGACCCCATCCTCCAGTCACACCCCACATGCCCAGCCACCACCCAGTATGTCCATTCAAGTGGATTAATCCACTGATTAGATCACAACACTCATACCCAATAATTTCACCTCTGAACATCATTCCATTGTCTCACATGAGCTTTTCGGGTCCTTTCACATCTAAACAATAACACACTCACATCTGTGTGATGTTGCAGCCCATCTCTTCCTATGTACTCATGATACGTTCCACAGTCATTACACAATCATCCTTAACTAAAATAGTCTCCTGTCTTATGTAGACCCACTGTTGAATATTGCACCAGAGTAGATATTTCAGTAGATATTTCTGTGCATTGAAATTCTCATAAACTTATCTGAAGATGCATGGTGGTGCATATAAGGTCAAATTTATTAATCAATTTGGAACACAGGAATAGCAGGAAAAATATAGAAGAGAACTGACAAGAAATCCCTTAGACAGAGTTTGGCCCTTTACAGAAAAGTAGAAATTACCATTTCAATAAAAGGGGGGCATAATTTTATCTTCCTAGAGATGATCTCTGAGACCTTGAGAAGATGATGTTGCAAACATTCCTGATCTCATTAGTATCTGTAGGAATCAAAAGCAAAAGAAATTAAAATATTGCCAACCTGATCTTATTGGCATGATATTGGAGAGTGCAAAGGAAAAATCCAATCCTGGGTAGTGGAGTGCAGGAATGCTCACAGATAACTCTTCTCATGGAACTTACATATTCATGTATGGGTTTTACAGGGGTCACTTTCATAGGAAAGTCTACTCTTTCAAGGTCACTTCTTGCTTTGAGGGACCCTAAGGTGCATGTGCATGTGTGCAACACATGATTTTTTTTTTTTTTTGTGCCAGGACCAATGGTGCATCCTTCTAATCCCAGGATTCAGAGACTGTGTCAAGAGCAGGAAGATCTCAAGTTCAAGGCCAGCTTCTAAGTCTTTGAGGCCATGTGAAAATAAAGAATGAGATGTGGTAGAGATGTACCTCAGTGGTAGATTTTTCCTGGGTTAATTCTCTATTACCATTCCCTCCAAAATCTGAAAGCTTTCGAGAAATCTCCTTCAGTAATGTTGAAGATTTTGCTATTGCAAAGTAATGAATTCACCAATGTTAATACTATTCCATTCTCCATGGCTTCACAAAAATCTCTCCCACTGTCACCCAGTAAAAGAACCCATTCTGAAAACTAAAGGGATGCTGTTTTATCCATGTTTCAAACACATTTAATTATCTGTAACCCTGAAGGAGGGACCATTTCACTCATTCACACATATGCCAAGTATCATAAGGGGAAAAATACCCAACAGGACAAAATGTCAGATTGTACAAACCTCAAGTATCTGTTCATCAGGCAAGATCCTTAGGCAGCAGGACAGTCATCTGTGAAAGAGAAGGGAAGGGAAAGTCTAGATCACTGTGGTTGCTCAATGTGTAATGATTTGCATTTTGCAAATAGAAGATATGAATGAAGCTCCCTCTCCTCTGCTTCATTTCAGATTACTACAGGAACAGGGAAAGTGACTTTACCAGTTTCAATAATATTTCTTATGTTCTCCTTTGGAATCTTCAATGCCACTGTCAGCTCTTCAAACTTCTTCTTCTGTTCTTCAGTCAGCCTGTTTTCCTTAGCTGAGTTTTATAGGGGATAGCATGGAAGAGGTTTCTGTTAAAAAGCGTCCTCTGGGTCCCAGGTAGACCAGTTGATCCCACCAACTAAGAGTACTTCCAGGTCATTCATGGGTGACATGGGAACGTGGGTAAATTCCACTTATGGAAATCATATCATGTATAATTATTAGGACTACTGAGGACTTTCAAGACCCTTTATTGTGTGAATTCAAGTCTGCCTAGTATTTTTGCATTTTCCAGATCAATTCCAGGGCCTAAGCTTTGGGAAATATTCTGTACTGCGGTTTCTCATTTCAACTCTGTCTACGTTCTACAGTTAGTGCCCCAGTATTCTGGACAATTCATCCAATATTCAATATCAGAAGAGGGGTGGTGTTGATCTGAACTTTTCAACTAGCACCTTAGCATGGTCGTCTCTGCTAATGCAAAGCAAAAGCAAAACAAACAAAAAGAAAAAAAAAAACAACAAAAAAGAAGGTTTTTTTTTTAATCTTTGATAAAATAAGTTTCAAGCTGCATCAATTTCAAAGGTATATCTATGACCTCAAATGTTCAAATTCAGCTTTTTCTTGCTCTGAGGCAAGACACAAATGTCTCAATCCCTGGAAGGAATGGAGTATCATATGTGATGAGTGGTGTTCTTGAGTAATGTTAAGTTTTGAAAGCATTCAAACAATTATGATAAGATGAAGGGTTGATGGTCGAGATCAGTATGGTCATTAATACTGAAATGAGTGAAATTAATTTGAATTTTAATATACATAAGTATTTTTCCATATTATTCATTGGTGCTTTATAATATTCTATAACAATTGGTTCAGCATTGCATATTCACAAGTGTAGGCATATAATCTGAATTCA
The DNA here is from genome assembly GCF_045843805.1 of Urocitellus parryii. Lineage (NCBI taxonomy): Eukaryota > Metazoa > Chordata > Mammalia > Rodentia > Sciuridae > Urocitellus > Urocitellus parryii. Next base: position 1,800,778 of record NC_135548.1, read on the forward strand.
ACTTCAAAAAAAATAAGAAAGAAAAAAGAAATTACTATGATGTGCTTCAAAGGGTAAATGTCACTTATACTTACCACTAACATTAGTTATATGAGTAACCTTGCCTTTTCCATCCACATGTATATTATAAAATATTATGATACCATTGGAGAAGTACTCGATTCGGAAGAAATTTTGTCCTGCATCTGTCATTGAAAAAGAAACACTTTAAAACTCTAAATTATCACCTTTCTTAAAAAGTCATTTAGTGTGAGTTGCTGGTAACACACTATCATGGACCCTTTTTCCCCAAAAATCTCTGTTTCACTAATGTTCCACGTCCTGAGTTAGAATCAGGCACAGAAGCTGCAGAGAGAGGCCAACAATTCCATGTCCCCGTCTAAACAGGGTAGAGTCCCCATCCTTGGATTTGCCTAGGCGTTCACGGATGGCAACTGGTTTCCTGAGAGCCAAGATCCTGGTTGCAGGATCTGCAGAATCATGGTAGGTTGGGAGCTCACATTTTCTAACTCATCCCACAGAACCAATTTTCAAATCCTCAGCAATTTTCTGAACCAATTATGCAGTCTAAGCAATATTATCATGTAATTCCACCCAACTCAAATCAATATATAACATTCAACTTTTCAACTTTAAGCATAGAAAGAGCTAAATCTCTCTAACTCACCCTCTCTCTCTCTCTCTCTCTCTCTCTCTCTCTCTCTCTCTCTCTCTCTCTTTCTCTCTCTCAGAGAAATAGATGTTCTCTGATCAAGACTAGAATACCACATGGGACATTTTTGTCTCCATCAATTGAAACATGTAGGCAATTGGTCTTTCAATATTATAGCATTTGTTTTTGAAAATTTGTTATATCAAAGCAAACATATAGAAGTCTCTATTATTTTTTTGTGTTGCCTTTTTCTGAAGTTCAAATTTGATTGAATTTAGTGGAAATATTTCTCTGTTATTTTCACTCTTCTCATTCTTACTTTTTGGGATTTCAGACTGTCGGATCATAAATCCTTGATAATATGTCTATTACACATCTTTTTAATATTCAGATCATTTTTTCAATGAAAAGAAAGAGTGATCATATCTGTCAGAGAAAAAGGCTAATTTTGTACAAATGTTCAACAGCTTTCCATGCAGAGAACCTCATGAGGTATATAAAAGGGTTTCCTTCTGACACATCATTAATACCAACACCCCTTATTCGAACACTCTGGTGACTCCAATGGTCACATGTTCACTAGCCTTTCCAAGGTTGATGAGGAAGGAGAAGTTTGCTAATGGTGGCGAGTGTCCAGACCCCCTGATGTGTGTGCCCACCAAGACCACAAATATGAAGACTGCTCAGGGCTTGGGCCATGCAGTCCACATTAGAGCAAATACTTACACTCGCCTTCATAAACATCATGAGGTCCTTTTGTGGCGACCCCTGAGACCTTCTGACAGTTCCCGTTGGACCTTAAAAACAAACCAAGAGAAGGTTTCTTTTTCCTCATCTATTCTTGCAAAAAATTTTGCATTGGGCTTGAAGAAGACCCAATACAGATATCTCAAAATTCAACTCACCTTCACCTTCATCAATAATCATTTATCAGGAGGTATTTGGTTCCATAAGATCTTTTCAATTTTTTTTTTTTTTTTTTTTTGTCATCAGCATTCTAAGAGATGCATCTTTGGAAACTTCAATGACCAATTGATGTTGAAACTCATGGTCTGAATTGTAACAGACTCTGCTTCCTATGAATGATTTCTCATTTTTAATTTCTCCTGGGTCTTGGTTAAAGCATATTCAAGTCTTTCAGGATGTAATTGTCATATTTGTGAAGTTATTTCAAGGACCGGCATAGCAGTTTATTTATACACACTTTGGCATTGGTGTAACGATTGAGTCTTTCTTGTGTGCAATGATTTCAATTTGACCCATGAACATGAGACATTCTATATACACCTATATGTTCCATGTATATTTTATATAGATTTTAAATATTTGCCTCACTATCCCAATATCCACATAATACTAATCATCCTACAAATATTAACTTCCATGTCAAATATATATCGATTGTTTCAATATCATCATAGCAAATGTCAGCTGGAGAATCATGATTGTCATGGATAAATGTGTACATCCTGCTCTTTGAATTCATCCTTAAAGCTAATGGATGCAGTCTATTTGCAATAGACAGAAAATGGAAAGAGTCCAACACACATGCTGGGGTCACATGGACCTTTGCACTCAGCTCAGGATTCCAATGGAAGAGTCTTTACTCACTTTCTCGGGGTCTCTATGTAAGAAACGTGGTACAACAGGATCTCAAAACCACAATATCCTTCAAGAAAACACCACTAGTGGTGAGTCTCTAGGGTGCTCCTGTTGATGTCCAGCTTCCTCACAAGCAAGAACACACATACACGAGAGAGGTCAGAAGACTCAATTCTATAAGCATCATCAAGACATCTCACCATGGATTGGAGCCCAGCCCATATAGGAAGTGAACTCTTTAGTTCCTTAACATGGGGACAATTTTCACTTACTTCAAGTAGAAGGTGATGGCTAACTTCTCACATCCATCAATACATTCAAGGTGACGTAAATGGAGTCTCATATCTGCATCTTCACTAATCTTCTCTACGTTATCGGCTCCCTTGAAAATGGTACGCCAGTCCCCAGTGATCTGCAAAGGAAAAGTCCCCTGGGAATGGCTACTGGCTCCTCCTTCTTGTCTCTCATCCACACTTATTAGAACCATGACAGCTGGTTTAGCTCAGTAGAAAACAACAAACCCAGTCAGGAGGTAGCCAAGCAAGCTCTGCTCTCCAGAGGAAGAATCCCATCAGATAAGGTCAGATTCTCATAGGGAGCATTGAATTCAGAGGCTCTGAAACAGCTAAGCATCAGCACCAAGTGTTTGGGAACTAGTAGGTGACACTGTGTCACCTTAACATTTTATTAACTTACTTACTTCAGGAGGAATGTGATAGTCACAGAAAGAATAAGAATTCAGAAGTAAAGAAAGATCATCTCATGATTAGAGATATATGTGGACTCAGATGCTCCTAAAATCCCATGTCACTTAAAATTGAGATATTTGGGGAGAAAGAGAGAAAGAAGGAGCGAGGAAGAGATCACCCCAAAGATCAGCCCATCCAGATACCTCTGCTGGGTCGACCTGGGATGAAGCAGAAATCAGAGCAAATCCGAGAGCGAGCAGAAAGGTCTTCATCTTGATGCAATCTGTCTTCCTGTCCTTCAGGAGATCAGGGTAGATGAGCGATTGAAGAGAACGAGTTTGGTGCCTCTTTATATAGTATTGATGGTTGGCATGAGCAGCAATGGATCCATTGTTTTTCATCATGAACCTTATGTCTGCTCAGTGTTTCCTGGTTGGCTTGGATGGGCTGTCCAGGATCTTCTGTTATTGAACTAATGAGATTAATATTAGCCAAGCTTAAGTTCCCCCAGATAATTGACTTTTATATAAGACTCATGCACAAAGCGTGTCATTGACTCCAAGGACATTAATGTTTATTTCCTTTTTGCCTCTGATGGCTCTCATCGAAGATTCAAGCTCCTGTATTACTTCTTTAACATTTTGGTTTAAATGCTTAAAGTTACTTCTAAAATCAAAGTTGGTACCCTGTGGCCTAACCCAATATGATTACGGTACCTGTACCTCAAATTCAAGGTAACAAGGCATCTGTCAAACAAGTCCATGTTTAAATTTAAGAAGGTATTACAAAAAAGTAATAATAATAATAATTCAAATCTGGCCTCTTGATATATATATTTGAGATTCATCGTTTTTCAAGATATCCAGCTGAATTCCCCTTGGGTCAACCACCACAGAGATCAACCAGAGCCAATCACATTGAGAGAATCAGGGCACTTGCTATAGGATCTACACCAATGGTACCTGTGAGGATCCTGTATGTTGGATTTTTGACCCTGGTTTTCTTCTGGAAGTTTGGAAGTCTCTTGTCTATTTGCTATATTTTTGAACCAATTTGATATGAGTTTTGTGCATGGTGAGGGACAGGAGTCCTATTTTATTTTTGTACAAATACCTATCCAGTTTCCCTCGTGACAAGTCTCACTTCCCCAAGAACTTGTTTTTGTCAATATGTCAGACATCAGATGCCTAGGCTCATGTGACTTTGTCTCAGTGTCCTCTGTTCTATTTCTTAGGTCTTCTTGCTCATGTTGTGGAATTCCCAGGTTCTTTTTAGTGTACTGCTCTGTAGTATATTTTCAGATCAGGTATTTTGGTGCCTCCTGATCTGATAATCTTGATTATTATTTATTTTCCTGCTCTGGGTCTCTTATTCTTCCAAATGCATTGAAAACTTATATTTCCAATTCTGTGATGAATGTAACGTTTATTTTCTTGGGGAGTGCTCTGAATCTGTACATTGCTTTTAGTAGAATGGACTTTTTTACAATAATATCGGAATACACAAGAACATGATTGGACCTTCAAATTTCTATAGAGTTCTTCAATTTCATCTTCCAGTGTTCCATGAATTTCATTGTACAGCTCTTCTATCTACTTGCACAGATAATGTTCAAGTATTTATTTTTTGAGATTATTGTGAATGGGAAAAGTTTTCCATGTTTCTTTGCCTGTTGAATTACTATGGCAGTATAGGACATCTATTAGTTTATATATATTGAATTTGTGCCACAGTCTGACTGGGCACAATTCAGGAGCCACTTGTCAAGCAGGAATAAACTTTATTTTTAGAACACACGCCACACCACCCGAGCTTTCCAGGAATTCCCTTAGAGCCCAACTGCCACCACCGTCTCTTCCAGTGTGCACACTCAACTGGAACCCTTAGGTCCCTCTCTTGAGGCCGATTGGCTGGGTTGCATGAGTGGAGCCAAAAGAGTCCCCCAATGAGCAGCTCTGTGGTCTGAAAGGGTGGGGAAACAGCCCAATGAGCATCACTGCAGAGGAGCCAATCAGCTGGAAGTTTGCTGGGGCCGCTTTGGCTGCAGCTCTCAACAGATTTGTATCTTTTATCTTGGCTAAACTCATTTATAAACTCTACAGAAATTCTGATGATATTTTTGCATCTTCTAAATATGAAAATACCATCAGCAATCAGAGATTTTGAACTTCTTTTTTCCCTATTATATCTTTTGATTTCCTTTTCTTGCCTGATCACAATGGCTCATGTTTCAAGGACTCTATCAAATAGGATTAGTGACACTGAAGAATCTTTTATGCTTTCTAAACTGAAAGAAAATACTTTCATGTTTTCCTCCATTAAGTATGATATTTACTTTGGGTTTGTAAAAATGCCATTTATGTCTTTGACTTAGGTTACTTCAATTAGTAGTGGAACTTGAAGTACGTTACTGAGGCTCTGTCTCAAAGTAAAATGCAAAACGTCCTAATAATGTGGCTCAGAGGTTAAGATTCCCTTGTTTTGATCCCTGGGAACAAAAAAATTCATGAAAATCAAAACATTATGTCCATCCAAAGCATATAAAGATATGTCACCTAATATTACTCAAGTGAAACCAGCCATCCAATGAAAGGTTAACTCCTTCTGGCCCAGTGAGTTACCCAAGAGATAGAAGATGATGTAGCTCTCTGATAATCAATCAAAGTATTTAAGCCCTTTATTAGAGAGAAGTTGGAGTTTCTGACATGGGCTTCATTGAGTTCCTTGCAGGCCAATTCCTATGTTGAAATCTGTCCCACAGGACTTTTGTCCCCAATGAATAACTTAGCCATACTGAGGCACTTGGGGTGTGTACTAACTCAGTGTGGATCATGTCCATATAAAAAGAGGAAATGTGAACTTCCAAGGAGCAGCATGGATGGTGGAGAAGAGCCCAGAGACTTCATGTCTAGCGGTGGATGATTCCTGCCCTGGTCTGTGTTTCCTGGATTCACAGCCCCTTATCTTGCCCAAGGTTTCCAAGTCCCCAGGCACCTGTCTGCACACATGTCACCTGCCTGGCTCTGTCTCTGCTGACTGTCCTTCTGTAGGTTTGGAAGCACCCACCCCCCTTCTCCTCCAAGGCATCTGTATTAGGGAGATGCATCTCTTAAAGGGAGATTTCTTTTCAAGGGGACAATGTTTGTTTTTCCTGCCATTAGCATTTCATCAACCTCCTAAGGGACAATGACATATGCCAGTGCCTTCTGATGATGGTTCTTTGATCATAATGAGACCCTCTGTAGTCTTTGGACTCTGTGAATGATGTGTCCAAGTCTGCAAATGGAGACTTTCGTTGGTGATCTCCTTTTGACCTGGCCCCATGTCAGATGGTCACCTGTCTCTCTCACATTGATGACTAAGATCCACAGTCCAGGGACATATGGAGAATATTTCTCTAGGGACAGAAGGGACTTTCTCTGAATATTGGTGTTCAGAACATTTCTCAACGTCAGCCCAAACACCCAGGGGCACCACCCTACAGCTCTAACACATAATGATCTGATTATTATCTGACACTAGGAGGATTCTAACTAATGAGGATCCTTCCCTCATCCCTGTCAGGTGGGCATTGTCTTTACATTCTCTTAGTCTCTATCATGACTTTCCTTTCTCCTTTTTTGTTTAGCACTCTGCACATGAAGCCTGGCCTCTCATGCGTTAGTTGATTAAAAAAAAAAAATCACCGCATCACTCAGTAAGTTTACTCAGCTGTCTTACTGTGGTGATGCAATGCCTTAATAGAACTGTTTTTAGAGGAGGAAAAATTTATCTGGGCTCAGTGTTTTAGAAGTTCAAAGTCTGGTTGTCCAATTCCATGGCTCTGGCCCAAGGGGAGGCAGAACAAGATGGCGGCAGGGCCTGGAGGAGGAAAGCAGCTAAGGACATGGCACCACGGAGCAGAGAGAGCTCTGCTCACCAGGGACCGGATAGAGACCTCAAAGGCACAGCCCAGAGACCCCCTTCTCCAGCCACACCCCACCTGCCTACAGTCACCACTCAGTGAATCCATCCAAGTGGATTAGTTCATTTATTAAGTTAAGCATTCACATTTTATCATTTCATCTCTGACTATTCTTGCATGATCTCACACAGGGCTTTGGAGAGACACCTCATAACTGACCACTGCACACTCACATCTGAGATGCTGCTCCCGTCCCTTTTCCTATCCTCATGTGAAGTCAGCCGTCACGCAACCCTCCTTAACTAAAATGACCTCCTGTATATTTATAAATCCTGCTTTTTAATACGTACAGTCAAGTAGGTATTTCTGTGCATTTAAATCTTCATTAACTTATTCAAAGACTCATATTTGACCATATAAGATCAAATTTATTAATCAGTTAGCAACGAGAATACCGGGAGAGATATTAAAGAGAACAGATAGCAAATCTCTAAGACAGAATTTGCTTCTTCCCACAAATGATGTAATCATAATTTTAAAGAGAGTATATTTTGTCTGCCTGCAGATGATTCTGAAGTCCTTTAGAAGATGATGTTGCAAACATTCCTGATCTCATTAGGATCTGTGAATATTTAAAAGAAAAAATCAAAATATCACCAAACCGATCTCAGTTGCGTGATATTGGCTAGTGTTTGAATGAAAAGGAATAATCCACTCCTGGGTAGTGGAGTGCAGGACTGCTCACACACAGTTCTTCTCTCTGGACCTTGTCTTTTCAGGGATGGGTTCTACAGGGATCATTTTCATAGGAAAATCTACATTTGCAAGGTCACCTCTTGCTTTGAGACATTCTAAGGGGCATGTGCATGTGTGCAACATATTCAAAATTTTGTGCTCAGAGCAATGGTGCATACTTGTAATCCCAGGGACTCAGCGGGCTGCGGGATGAGAACCTCAAGTTCAAAGTGAGTTTCTGAATATTAGATGCTGTGTCAGAATAAAAAATAAGATGGGATGGAGATAGAACTCAGGGGTAGAGATTCCCTGGGTTCAAAACCTACTTCCCCTCCTCCAGAACTGCAGTCTCTGAGAAATCTCCTCTAGGGTTATTGGAGATTTTCCAAAGCAGAGTACTTTTTTCACACAGGAAATCACTAATGTTAAGACTATTCCATTCTCCATGACTTCACAGAAAGCTCTCCTACTGTCTCCCAATTGATGAACCCCACTCTGAAAACTAAAGGCGTGTTGTTTGATCCATGATTTAAACACATATACTCATGTCAACACCCTGAAGGAGGGACCATTTCACTCAATGATACGTATGCAAAGTATCTTAAGGGGAAGAAAAATCCCTAAGAGAACAAAATGTCAATAAGTACAAACCTCAAGTTGTTGAGAGCCACAGCCTAAGGGGCCCCAGCAAACTTCCAGCTGCCAGCAAACTTTCAGCTGCCAGCTGATGATTGGCTCACAGCGGCCCCAGCAACATCTAGCTGCCAGCTGATTGGCTCCTCTGCGGTGATGTTCATTGGGCTGTTTCCCCTCCCTTTCAGACCAGGGAGCTGCTCATTGGGGGACTTTTTTTGGCTCTGCCCACGCGACCCAGCCAAACAGTCTCAAGAGCAGGCGGAGTGGGGGAGGTGAAGAGGCTTGTGGGAAACCAGTGGTGGCAGTTGGGTTCTTAGGGAATTCCTGAAGAGCTCGAGTGGTGGTCCGTGTGTGTTCTAAAAATAAAGTTTGTTTCTGCTTGATAAGTGGCTGGTGAATTGTGCAAAGTATCATAAGGGGAAAAAAATACCTAAGAGAACAAATGTCAGGAATTAGAAACCTCACGTGACTGCTCATCAAGCAAGGTCCTTAGGCATCAGGACAGTTATTTGGGAAGGAGAAGGAAAGAAAAACCTAGATCAGTGGGGTTGCTCAATGCCTAAGGATTTGAATTTTGAAATGGAAGTTAGGAATCAAGCTCTCTGTCCTTTGGTTCATTTCAGAATACTACAGGAACAGGGAAAGCGACTTTACCTGTTTCAATAACATGTCATATGTTTTCCTTTGGAATGTTATTTTCCACTGTCAGCTCTTCAAAATTCTTTTGGACTTCTTCACTCAGACTGTCTTCCTTAGGTGTTTTGCATGTGGGATAACGAGGAAGAGATTTCTGTTAGAAAGCATCTTCAATGCATGTTCAGCAGATCTCAGGATCCATGGGCACAGCCTGTGGGATGTTTTATTCACGTTTTTAAAGGAACCAAACAATGAGGATTGAAGCCTACCCACTGCTTTCTCAGGGACACACAGTTGAAACCATAGTAGTTAAAAAAATAACAACTTTTACAAGAAAAAAATTGGAATGGATGAGGGACCTGGCTGGATGTATATTATAGATGACACCAGTGCTTCAGAATTAGTTCAGATTAAATTTTATAGAAAAATATTTTCTACACATCAAGCATTTCAAGAAGTCCAAGTAGGAGAGGACCCGATGATCACGAGGGGGTACACTATGTTCAAATGTGCAGAAATCTAAAATGTCAGAATAGTCTTGTAAGAAAAGAGGTGACCACACAAATATAAGAAGTTCAATTCCTTGTACATCCTTCAATTTATCATAACCCAGTGGTGGGATGATGCAGGACTGTAATTCTAGGAACTCAAGAGACTGAGTCAGAAGGATCACCAGTTCAAAGCCAGCCTGAGGAAGTGAGCAAGATCCAGTCTGTAAGTTAAAAAATAAATAAATAAAATATTTGGGGATATAGCTCAGTTGTCGGACATCCCTGTGCTCAATCCCTAGTCCTGCAGAAGAAAACCACACACACAACAACAAAAAAATGGAATATAGATACATACATATATGTTTATTTATTTATTTTTACATATATAAATATACACATATAAATAAATGAACAAAGAAATATAAATATGTAATATGTGTAGATTATATATTATATATTTATTTGAGAGAAAGAGAGAGTCCAGGGATCATAAAAAAATAGTGTGACAATTATTCAAAGTGGTGAAATAGAGAAAAGAATCTATAAAGCAATATTTATCTTCCAAAGGTATGTCCCTGTTGGCTAAAAACATCCCTAAGTTGATGGAAAGTTAATAAATAAGTCAGGAATTTGAAACATCACATGGCTTCATGGGTAGATACATCTGAGTCAGTCCCCAGGACAGCACATCAGGGGGATGGGAAAACCACAGTAAATGTGGACTCTTAGGAGACGTGGGGGGTAGAGGGCTGAGAGCAGGCAGAGGAGAGCTTCCTGCCCAGAGGTGAAGGTCATTGGGCCCAGAGGTGCCCACTCAGAGGTCAGTCCTCAGGGCTGAGGGAAGACACACCCTGCCCTATAAGCCAGCAGGGTGGGGCTGTGTCATGGGATTCCCAGCCACTAACTCATCCCACACAGTCTTCATAGTAGGTAAAGAAAAAGGGTTTGAAGGATGTAAGTGTTTAAATTTAAAAACACTCAGTCACCAAAAAGAAACTTGCTGAACTTCATGTGGGTATCCACAAGTACTATGAATGCCGTGAAAACATAATGGGGTGAGTCAGTGATCTTTTCATGGATCACAGATGATGGGAAGGTGTCCATCTGTGACCATTCCAGTGACTGGACAGGCCTGGCTCCTCTGAAGCTCCCTCATGGGCTGGTACATGGCAGCCATCTTGTCTTGGGCTCATATGGTTCTCTCTCTTCTCCACCATCTATGCTGCTCCTTGGAAGTTCACATTTCCTCTTTTTATATGGACATGATACACACTGAGTTAGTACACACTCCAAGTACCTCATTATGGTTAAGTTATCCATTTTGGATTAATATTAGTAAAAGCTTAAGTTCGACCTGATCATTGACCTCTATATATGACTCATGCACAAAGCCTGTCATTGACTCCAAGGACAGTGATGTGTATTTCCTCTTTGATTCCCATGGCTGTCATGGAAGATGACGGACAAAATGTCTTTTCATGTTCCTGTATCACTTCTTTAACTTTTGGGTCAAATGTTTAAAGTTACTTCTAAAATCAAAGATGGTACCCTGTGGCCTTACCAAATAGGTTTATGGCATCTCTACCTCAAATGCAAGGTAACAAGGCATCTCTCAAACAGGTCCATGTGTAAATTTAAGAAGATATTACCAAAAAATTAATAACTATAATAATGCAAATCTGACCTCTTGTCAATTTATGATATGTATATTTTTTCAACTGAGTTACATGTTGCTTCAAGTTATCCAGTTGAATTCCCCTTGTGTCTCCACCAAGTAGATCAACCACAGCCAATCACCCTGACAGAATCCGGGCACTGGCTTTAGGATCTACACCTATGGTACCTGTGAGGATCCTGTATGTTGGATATTTGACCCTGGTTTTCTTGGAAGTTTGGAAGTCTCTTGTCTATTTCCTACATTTTTCTACCAATTTGATATGAGTTTTGTGCAGGGTGAGGGACAGGAGTCCTATTTTATTTTTCTACAAATAGCTATCCATTTTCCCTCGTGACATTTGTTAAAAAGTCTGACTTCCCCGAGAACATATTTCTGTCAACATGTCAGACATCAGATGCCTAGACTCATGTGACTTTGTCTCAGTGTCCTCTATTCTAGTCCTTAGGTCTTCATCCTCATATTGGGGGAATTACTAGGCTCTTTTTGCTATACTGCTGTTTAGTATATTTTCATATCAGGTATTTCTTGGCCTCCTGCTTTGTAATCTTACTTATTATTTCATTTCTTGCTCTGGGTCTCTTATTCTTCCAAATGCATTTAAAACATTTTATTTCTAATTCTGTGATCAATGTCTTTTTTCTTTTCCTGGGGAGTGCTCTGAATCTGTACATTGCTTTTAGTAGAATGGACATGTTTACAATATTAATTCTGCCTATTCAAGAACATGAGTGATCCTTCAATTGTCTATGGACTTCTTTAATTTCTTTCCCAGTGTTCACTGAATTTCATTGTACAGCTCTTCTACCTACTTGCATAGATAATTATCAACCATTTAATTTTTGAGTTTATTGTGGATGGAAAGGTTTCACAAATTTCTTTGCCTGTTGAATTGCTGTGGCATCTATTAGTTTATACATGTTGAATTTGTATCTTTTTTCTTTGCTAAACTCATTTATGAGCTCTACAAGCCTTCTGATGGTGTTTTTGCATCTTCTAAATATGATTATACCATCAGCAATCAGAGATATTTGGACTTCTTTTTTTTCCTATTTATATCCTTTGATTTACTTTTCTTGCCTGATCACAATGGCTCATGTTTCAAGGACTATATCAAATAGGATTAGTGAAAGTAAAAGTCTTTTGTGGTGTATAAATTACAGGAAAATTCTTTCAGTTTTTTCCTCCATTTAGTATAATATTTACCTTGGGTTTGTAATAAATGCCCTTTATGTCATTGATGTAGGTTACTTTGATTAGTAGTAAGACTCTAAGCATGTTAGTGAGACTGTGTCTCAAAATCAAATATAAAATGTGCTAATAATGTGGCTCAGTGGTTAAACTCCTCTTGTTTTGATCCCTGGGAACAAAACAATTCATGAAAATCAAACATTGGGAAAACCTGTGTCCATCCAAAGAAAATAAAAACATGTAGCCTGATATTACTCAAGTGAAACCAGCCATACAATGGAAGGTTAACTCCTTCTGGCCCAGTGAGTTACCCAAGAGGTATAAGATGATGTAGCTCTCTTAGTCAATCAATGCTTTTAAGCCCTTTATTAGGGAGAAGGTGGAGTTTCTGACATGGGCTTCATTGAGTTCCTTGCTGGACAATTCCTATGTTGAAATCTGTCCCCCAGGACCAGTGTCCCCAATAAATAACTTAGCCATATTGAGGCACTTGGGGTATGTACTAACTCAGTATGGATCATGTCCATATAAAAAGAGTAAATGTGAACTTCCAAGGAGCAGCATGGATGGTGGAGAAGAGAGAGAACCATGTGAGTCCAGGACAAGATGGCTGCCATGTACCAGCCCAGGAGGGTGCTTCACTGGAGCCAGGCCTGTCCACTCACTGGAACGGTCACAGATGGACACTTTCCTGTCATCTGTGATCCATGAAAAGATCACTGACTTACACTATTATGTTTTCATGGCATTCATAAAATCAGTAGATACCCACTTGAAGTTCAGCAAGTTTCTTTTTGGTGACTGAGAGTTTTTAAATGAAAACACTCCTGTCCTTCCAACCCTTCATCTTTACCTACTGTGAAGACTGTGTGGGATGAGTTAGTGGTTAGGGCTGTCATGCAGAGCCCCACCCTGCTGGCTTATAGGGCAGGGTGTGTCTTCCCACAGCCCTGAGCGCTGACCTCTGAGTGGGCACCTTTGGGATCAATGACCTTCATCTCTGGGCAAAGCTCTCCTCTGCCTGCTCTCATCCCTCCACCACCCAAGTCTTCTAAGAGTTCACATTTCCTGTGGCTTTTCCCATCCCCCTGTTGAGCTGCTCTGGGGCTGACTCAGATGACCCTACCCTTGGAGCCCGTGAGGATTCAATTCCTGACTTGTTTATTTACTTTTTATCAACTTAGGGACGTTTTCAGCCAACAGGGATCCACTTTTTGAAGAACAATGTTGCTGCATAGAGTCTTTTGTCTATTTCAGCACTTTGAATTTGTCTCACTATTTTTTTATGATCTCTGGTTTTGCTCTCTCTCTTTCTCTCTAAAATATATGTAATATATACTTATTATATATTTATTTATTCATTCATTTATATGTGTATATTTATGTATGTAAATATAAATAAATATGTACATATAGATATGCATGTATGTATATTCTGTGTTTTGATGTTGTGTTTTGCTTTTATAGGACTGTGGATTGAGCACAGGATGTCCCAGAACTCAACTACATCCCCAAATATTTGATTTCATTTTTTTAATTTAGAAAATGGGTCTTGCTATATTCATGGGGTTGGACCTTGTGATCCTTTTGCCTCAGTCTTTGATTACCTGGAATTACAGTCCTGCACCATCCCAAGACTGAGTTGTGATAAACTGGAGGACATACAGGGAATTGATCATTTTATATTTGTGTGGTCACATTTCTGCTGCTTGCAAGACTATTCTGACACTTTAGATCTTTCCATATTTGAACATAGTGCACCCGCACAGGGTCATCAGGACTTCTCTGGCATGGAGTGCTTGAAATACTTGAAATGAAGAAAATCCATTTCTAGAATATTTTGTCTGAAATAATTCTGCAGGACTGTTGGCCTCTATGATATGTAGCCAATGAAGTCCCTCATCCATTCCAAAATATTCTTGTAAAATTATTATATTTTTAATTACTATAGTTTCAAATGTGTGTCCCTGAGAAAGCAGAGGGTAGACTTCCTGATCTTGCCTGACGTTTCCAAGTCACCAGGCCCCTGTATGCACACGTGTCACCTGCCTGGAGCTGTCTCAGCTGACTGTCCTCCTGTAGGTTTGGCAGCACCCACCTCCCTTGTCCTCCAAGGAATCTGCCTTAGGAAGGGGCATTTCCTAAAGGGAGACTTTCCTCAAAGGGACAATGTTCTTTTTCTGCTCATTAGCATTTTTTCCACCTCCTAAGGGACAATGACATATGCCAGCACCTTCTGATGGTTGTTCTTTGATCATATGAGACCCTCTGCAGTCCTTGGACTCTGTAAATGATGTGTCCAAGTCTGCAAATGGGGACTTTCCTTGGTGATCTCCTTCTGCCCTGGCCCCATGTCAGATGTCACCTGTCTCTCTCACATTGATGACTAAGTACCACAGTGCGGGGAAATATGGGGAATATTTATCTCAGGACAGAAGGAACTCTCTCTCAATGTTGGTGTTCAGAACATTTCTCAACCTCAGCCCAAACACCCAGGGGCACCACCCTACAGCTCAAACACATAATGATCTGATTATTATCTGACACTAGGATTGTAACTAATGGGGATCCTTCCCTCATCCCTGTCAGGTGGGCATTTTTTTACATTCTCTCAGTCTCTAGTGTGACCTTCTTTCTCTCTTATTTTTTTTTTGTTTTGTTTAGCAGTTTGGACATGAAGCTTGGCCTCTCATGGGATATCTGATTTTTAAAAAATTCACTGCATCAGTAAATTTACTCAGATGTCTTACTGTGGTGATGCAATGTCTTACTAGAACTACTTTTAGAGGAGGAAAAGTTTATCTGGGCTCAGCGTTTTAGAAGTTCTAACTGTGGCTGGCCAATTCCATGGCTCTGGCCCAAGGGGAGGGAGAACAAAATGGAGGAAGGGCCTGGAGGAGGAGAGCAGCTCAGGATAGGGCACCAGGAAGCAGAGAGACCTCATCTCACCAGGGACAGGTGAGCAGGTGGAACCCCTCCTCCAGCAATACCCACCTGCCTACAGTCACCACCCAGTGAGTCCATTCAAGTGGATTAATCCATTTATTAGTTTACAGCATTGTCATTTTATCATTTCATCTCTGACTATTCTTGCATGATCACCCATAGGAGCTTTGGAGGGACACCTCATAACTGACCACAGCACACTCACATCTGCAATGTTGCAGCCCATCCCTTCCCCTATCCTAACCCTTAACTAAAATGACCTCCTGATTTCTTATAGATCCTGATTTTTAATATGTACAGTGAAGTAGGCATTTCTTTGCATTTAAATCCTCATTAATGTATTCAAAGACTCATATTTGAGCATATATGATCAAATTTATTAATCAATTAGTTATACAGGAATAGCAGGAAAGATGTTCAAGAGAATAGACAGCAATTCTCTAAGACAGTGCTGAGGGCCATTTCCAAGTGAGAATGACATATTGATATTCCTTGCCAGCGTACCCCATGTTAAATGGACTTGCCTTGGAAATTTGCTGTGACCTTGCATGTGTGTTTGAGAAAGGTGACCCTGCTCAAAGACCAGCTCGGATCAGGGTTTAGAGATGATCAGGTTTGAGGAAGTTTCCCTCTCCTTGAGTTTAAGGCATTCCCGGTTTAAGACAAGTTTAGGGCGTTCCCGGTCTGAGACAATATGGGTTTTAGGGAAGTTGGAGGTTGAAGATTATTGCTGCTGGGATTGGGGTGTTCCTGCTGCTTGTTCCCCTTGAGTTCTCGTGAGATTCAAATGGGATTTGGAAAAAAGCCTCATGGAGTAGGTGATTTGGGGCGGCAGCTTATTGGAGATTTGACCAGAACGTGTTTGTAGATGGTAGGTTCGGGAATAAAGAATTGCTATTTGAATCTACAAAGCTGTGAGTGGCTCCTGATTCAGTGCCAAACCGAGACATTCGCATTTGGTGGCCCGTATGGGGAACGTCTGAAACTTGGAGGTGAGTAAAAAGGTGAAAGTAAACAAACAGATCTGTTAACCACCTTTAAAAGCAATCCTTAACAGCAGTTTACCTAATTTAAATTAGTAAGCAAACAGATCTGTTAACCACCTTTGAAAACAATCATTAAAAGCTGTTTACCTAATTTAAATTAAACCAGATAAATCACATGAATAAAAAAAATTTGGATCCATTTTTTCATGAGCGCTCCTCATATAAAAATATGGACATACACACATACTGGTTTTTTTATGCAACACAAAACAGTGCACACATAACATACAACACACAAGACAATAGTAAGTAAAGGCCTTGTAGCTATACCTAGGTGAAATCTCCATTGCAATGTTTAAAAACTCCACAGTCAAAAAATAAAACACAGTCAAAAAACAAAACTGATTAGAAAAACATTAACCTAGGTTTGTATGAGCTCAAAAATGAAATAGAACTTTATGATGTGAGAAAAAATGCAATAATAAAATAGATATTGAAAAAAGCACCGTGGTTAATCACTGTTGCAGATGTAAGAATAGCCAAGCTGGAGCTCTGGATATCAGCTGTTATGGATTTGAGTCAAATCATCTTCTTTTTCTGTAGAAATTGCTTTAGTTAATCTCTCTGGAATCCAAATCGGCTGCTGTTCTCCCTGTGGAAACACACAAACGGAACCCCGACTCCAGACAATAACTGGATCGGGACCTTTCCATTGTCCTGTTAGAATATCTTTCCAAAGTACCTTAGGCTTATGTACATTTTTCGGGTACATATGTCTTTCTGCAGCACTAAGTCCTGATGAATCAAAATTTTAAAAGTTTAGAGTAAAAAGGGTTATTTTAAGTTTATCTTTGGGAGATATATACCCCTTTCCAATTCCCTCTTTTTGCTTTAATAGGTATGTTTTAATAGTTTGATGAGCTCTTTCAACTATGCCTTGTCCCTGTGGATTGTATGGGATTCCTGTTATATGAGTAATACCAAATGATGAGCAAAATTGTTTAAAAGAGGTGGAAGTGTAACCAGGACCATTATCAATTTTTAGCTGTTTTGGAATGCCCACAGTGGCAAAATTTTGTAAGCAATGAGCTATAACATCTTTAGTTTTTTCTCCGGCATGAAGGGAGCCCATCAAAAATCCCGAAGAAGTATCAACTGTAACATGTAAATATTTTAATTTTCCAAATTCTGGCAAGTGTGTGACGTCCATCTGCCAAATATGGTTAGGTATCAGTCCTCTAGGATTGACTCCAAGATTAACTTGTGGTAAAAAGGTCACACAGTTTTGACATTGTTTTATTATATGCCTGGCTTGTTCCTTAGTTATTTTAAAATGCTTTTGTAAAGTATGAGCATTGACATGGAACCTTTTATGAAAATTTAAAGCTTCTTCTAGTGTAGAGAAAATATGTATGTCATGTGTAGTTTTATCTGCTAAATCATTGCCCAAACTAAGGGCTCCAGGCAATCCTGTATGTGCCCTAATATGTCCTATAAAGAATGGATATTTTCTGTCCCAGATTAGACTTTGTATAGTGGAAAACAAAGAGAAAACAGTAGAGGAAGGGGAAATCCTACCAGCATCTTCAAGGGATATTATAGCATTAACTATATACTGACTATCAGAAAATAAATACAGAATATTTGAACATCCCAAAAGATTGTAAAACTGCATTAAGCTCTACCTTTTGAGCTGATTGTTTGGGTACTAAGAATGTAAAAGTTTGATCGGGGTAATTACTGCTGCTGTACCATTATTAGACCCATCAGTGAATATATTTGGAGCATTCACGATAGGTGTTTTTCTTGTCATTTTAGGAAAAACTACCGGATGCTTAGACCAAAAAGACAACAAAGGATTAGATGGTAAATGATTATCAAATGAATCATTCGATTTACACATGATTATTGCCCAAGTATTTAACTCATTAGCTAACTCATCAATTTGATCCATAGTATATGGAGTAACAATTTTATTGGGAGAAATTCCAAACACTCCCTTTGCTGCTTTTATTCCTTTGAGTATTAATTGTCCTACAGCCTCAGGATACCTAGTAAGAATAGTGTTAGGAGAATAAGATAAATGTATCCACAACAATGGACCTTCTTGCCAAAATACTCCTGTAGGAATATTTTTTGTTGGTAGTACAATAAATAATAAAGGCAAACATATAAATTCTATCCAAATGCATATTTTCCATATATGTTTCAATAATTTTAATTGCCTTTCTAGCTTTAGGAGTTAACATTCGGGGTGATTTTGGATCTGATGGACCTTTTAGAATATCAAATAAAGGCCCCAACTCTCCTGTTGGTATGCTTAGATAAGGCCTTATCCAATTTATATCTCCCAACAACTTTTGAAAGTCGTTAAGTGATTTGGTTGATCTACTCGTATTTGAATTTTAGGTGGACGGACCATGGTTGAGGATAATAGAACTCATAAATAATTAATTGGAAAATTTAATTGTACTTTATCTATTCCTATCTCTAGATTATAATTTTTTAACAAGTTTGTAAGTGTGGCATAACATTCCAGCAATGTGTTTTTATCTTTATGTGCTAATAATACATCATCCATATAGTGAAATATTTTTAGTTCAGGATTTTGATTTCTAAGTGGCTGGATTGCTTTATTAACATAGATTTGACACATAGTTGGACTGTTAGCCATTCCTTGAGGGAGTACTTTCCATTCATATCTCTCATCAGGACCTTCGTGATTTAATGCAGGGATAGTAAATGCAAACATGGACTATCCTTGGGATGAATTGGAATCGAAAAAAAAAAACAATCTTTAATGTCTATAGCTAAAGCATGCCACGTTTTTTGTAAAGCAGACAATTGAGGAATCCCTGATTGAGCAGGTCCCATAATAACCATCTCATTATTAATGGCTCTTAAATCTTGCAATAATCTCCATTTACCCGATTTCTTTTTGATGACAAAAATAGGAGTATTATGGGGAGATATGGAAGGTTGTAAATGTCCTTCTGCTAATTGTTGTTTGACCAGATCATGGGCTACTTGTATCTTTTCTTTAGTCAGGGGCCACTGAGGAACCCACACTGGTCTTTCTGATTTCCAAGTAATTTTGATTGTCTCAGTGGCCCTTTCTGAAAATCAAACCCATATCTGTCTATTCCTTGATCTATTTGAATTGGTGCTGCTATACCTTGTTCTTGTTTTCCTAATCTTTTTTCTTTCCTAATACCTTGTCTAGCCCTAGTACTGGGTGCATTAGGATTGATGTTATTTGTTAACATCAAACCTAGTTGATCTAGCACATCTCGTCCCCATAAATTAATAGGAAGGTGATCCAAAACATATGGCTGTATAGTTCCTTCACATCCTTCAGGATCCTTCCAATCTAATACCATAGCACTTCTGTGGGGATTAGTCGCCACTCCTAGGCCTTGAAGCGTTTGAGTGGCTTGTTGTAATGGCCAATGTTTTGGCCATTCTTGAAGACATATGATGCTAAGGTCAGCACCTGTGTCTAGCAGCCCATTATATTCATGACCCTGAATATTTAGTTTTAGCATTGGGCGAGAATCTAAATTTAAAGACAATATAGCCCAAACTACACCTGTGGAGCCTAATCCCCTGGAACCTCTTTCTACATTATGACTAGAGAACTTATTATGTAGGCTGGGTATTATTAACAACTGTGCTATTCTAACTCCAGGTGAAATTACTGATATACCTCCTGGAGAAATAGCTATAATTTTTATTTCACCTACATAATCGGGATCAAATACCCCAGGACTTATCATAAGTCCTTTTAATGTAGATGAACTACATCCAAATAATAAGCCTACTGTTCCTTGGGGAAGAGGTCCTTTTAATCCTGTAGGAATGATTTGAACACCCATCTCTGGAGTTAATACTGCTCTGGCAGAGGCACAGATATCCAACCCTGTGCTCCCTCGGGTTTGTCTGATGAGGGATTTCATGGACAATGTGTCCTGGGCACCATCCTGATGGTGTTGCTGGGTTCCTTCACTGCCCCATATATTTGTGGTTTTGGGCCCCGGAGCATTGGGCCCCCCAGTCCGTTTTTTGGCAATGAAGCCTGATGCCTTTCTCCACAATATCGTGGGTAAATACCTGATCCTTGTCCATTTTTTGATAAGGGAGTACCTTCTATGGTGGTTTGAGAATGGCATTCATTAGCCCAATGTCTCCCTCTACGGCATCGTGGGAAATACCCGGTATTCTATTCCTTTGATTTCTAGTTTTGTTAAACCCTCCTCTTATGGGGCAACTCCTTTTAAAATGTCCTGTTTGTTCACAATTATAGCATGTTTCTGGCCTGGCATCTAAAGCCTGTTGTACTGCAGCTGCCAAGACTTGCCCTTGTTCATTAATATCTCTACATAATTTAATATATGTGTTTAAATCTTCATGTCTCCATGGTCTAATAACCTCTCTGCAGCAACGATTTGCTTGGTCATAAGCCAGTTGTTTTATTAATGGCATTGCTTGCTCTGTATCCCCAAAAATTTTGGCAGCAGTTTGAATATGCCTATCTAAAAGTCAGCGTAAGGTTCATTAGGTCTCTGTATTACCTTAGATAGCTGACCTTGTAAATCTCCATGTCCTTGTAAAGTCTTCCATGCCCTAACTGCATCTGCAGCAATTTGTGCATATATAGCAGGATCATATTCAATTTGTTGCCATTGACCCACATAAGGTCCTTTTCCTAACAACATATCTAGAATTCTTTGAGGGTAACCGGCTGCTGCATTTCGCCTAGATGTCTCCGTGCAAAATTCCTCATTGGCAATCTTCCATAACAAATATTGTCCTCCATTTAGTACAGATTTACACATGCTAGCCCAATCTGCTGGCGTCATGTCCAAGTTAGTAATGGACTCCACCATGCTTACCGTGAAGGGAGCTTGAGGACCATAGGTTGTTACAGCCTCCTTTAACTGCTTCACTGTTTTAAATTCTAAAGCACAGTGAATTCGCTGCCCTCCTACCTGTTCAAATACATGGCATGCTAATCTTTGAGGTCCTGTCTCAGGATCCCACTTATCAACTACGGGGTTTGAGGGCCACTCAGCTGTCTCCATCTGTGGGGCTGTTGGTTGAATTACGCCCTCTCGTAATAAAACAGAGTTAGTAACAGCCTCTTGTTGTGGCCTTTTTCCTAATAACCCCTTTTCCTTTAAATTTTCTTCCTCTCTGACTAGCTAGAGAGACCTTCTCTTTTGCTTGATCTAAAATTTCTTTCTCCATGGTCTGAATCTCTAACAATTTACTTAACACCTTTTCGGTTTCTTTTTTACTAATTTCTAATCTTCTATAAAGATAATGCAACCCAATAAGATAACACAAAACAAAATCACAACTGAATGAAACAAAAACTGAATAAAAATTCGCTGTATCAATTTTCTCTTTCTTGGGGCTAACAAACTTCAAACCTTGAGCCAACCATTTTTTCCAGTTTGCCTGAGAAATTTCTAGGGATAGGCAGCTTGAAATAAAAACAAAATAAATTAAAACAAGAACACATTGTTTTTTGAAATGGTCACCCATTCTCTCGACTTCCCTCGGGGGCGAGCAATTTTACTCACCTCCAAGTTTCAGACGTTCCCCGTATGGACCACCAAATGCCAATGTCTTGGCTTGGCACTGAATCACGAGCCACTGACAGCTTTGTAGATTCAAACAGCAATTCTTTATTCCCGAACTCACACCGACCATCTACAAACACGTTCTGGTCAAATCTCCAATAAGCCGCCGCCCCAAATCACCTACTCCACGAGGCTTTTTTCCAAATCCCATTTGAATCTCACGAGAACTCAAGGGGAACAAGCAGCAGGAACACCCTAATCTCAGCAGCAATAATCTTCAACCTCCAACTTTCCTAAAACCCGTATTGTCTCAGACCAGGAATGCCCTAAACTTGTCCTAAATAGGGAACGCCTTAAACTCAAGGAGCGGGAAACTTCCTCAAACCTGATCATCTCTAAACCCGGATCAGAGTGGTCTTTGAGCAGGGTCACCTTTCTCAAACACACATGCAAGGTCACAGCAAATTTCCAAGGCAAGTCCATTTAACATGGGGTACGCTGGCAAGGAAATATCGATGCGTCATTCCTACTTGGAAATGGCCCAGAGCAAGACACAGTTTGCTCCTTCTCAGAAATGATGAAATCATAATTTTAAACAGAGAGTCTTTTATCATCATGTGGATGATTCTGAAGTCCTTTAGAAAATGATGTTGCAAACATATCTGATCTCATTAAGATCTGTGAATATTTAAAAAAAATAAAGTATCACCAAGCTGATCTCAGTTGCATGGCATTGGGTAGTGTTTGAATGAAAAGGAAAGATCCACTTTTGGGTAGTGGAGTGCAGGACTGCTCACACAGCTCTTTTCTCTGGACTTGTCTGTTCATGTATGGTTTCCACAGGGATCATTTTCATAAGAAAATCTACATTTCCAAGGTCACCCTTGCTTTGAAACATTCTAAAGGGCATGTGTATGTGTGCAACAAATTATAAATTTTGTGCCTGAAACTATGGTGCATGGTTGTAATCTCAAGAACTCAGCATGCTAATGGATGGTGATATCCAGTTCAAGGTGAGTTTCTGAATCTTGGATGAGATGTCAGAATAGAGTAAGATGGGATGGAGACGTAACTCAGTGGTAGAGAGTCCCTGGGTTTAACCCATAGATCCCCACATCCAAAACAGTAGTCTTTGAGAAATCTCCTCTAGGGTTATAGAAGATTTTCCAAGCAGCGTAGTTTATTTACACTGGAACTCACCAATGTTAAGTATTTCATTCTCCATGGCTTCACAGAAAGCTCTCCCACTCTCTCCCAACTGAAGAACCCCACTCTGAAAACTAATAGAGTGTTGTTTGTTCCATGTTTTCAACACATATACTCATCTGTAACCCTGAAGGAGGGAACATTTTGTTCATTCATACATATGCCAAGTATCATAAAGGGAAAAATACCTAACGGAATAAATGTCAGGAAGTAGAAACCTCAAGTGTCAGCTCATCAGGCAAGGTCCTTAGACATCAGGACAGTTATCTGGGAAAGAGAAGGAAAGGAAAAATCTAGATCAGTGGGGTTGCTCAATGTCTAAGGATTTAAATTTTGCAAATGGAAGATATGAATCAAGCTCCCTGTCCTTTGGTTCATTTCAGAATACAATACAGGAACAGGGAAAGTGACTTTACCTGTTTCAATAACATGTCTTATGTTTTCCTTTGGAATGTTATTCTCCAATGTAAGCTCTTCAAACTTGTTTTGCACATCTTCACTCCAATTGTCTTCCTGAGCTGTTTTGCATGTGGGATAATGTGGAACAGGTTTCTGTTCAAAAGCATCCTCTGGGTCCCAGGTAGACCCGTTGATTCCACCATCTCCATGCTCTGACTAATATTACTTCCAGTC
The DNA here is from genome assembly GCF_045843805.1 of Urocitellus parryii. Taxonomy (NCBI): domain Eukaryota; kingdom Metazoa; phylum Chordata; class Mammalia; order Rodentia; family Sciuridae; genus Urocitellus; species Urocitellus parryii. Next base: position 1,824,345 of record NC_135548.1, read on the forward strand.
ATTTACGAGTGATATGGGAACGTGGGTAAATTCCACTTATGGAAATCATATCATCCTGTAATTCTTAGGACTACTGAAGACATTCAAGATCTTTATTGTGTGAACTCAATCCTGCCTAATGTTTTGGTATTATCAGGGGCTAAGCTTTGGAAATTATTTTATACTGTGCCTTCTCCTTTCAAGTCTATCTACATTCTAGAGTCTATGCCCCAGGATTCTGGATCGTTCATCCAATATTCAATAGCACAAGTGCGGTGGTGTTGTCTGAGCTTTCCACCTAGCACATTAGCATGCTCATCTCTGCTAATGCAAAAAAAAAGGATAAAGAAAGAGAGAGAGAGAGAGAGAGAGAGAGAGAGAGAGAGAGAGAAAATCTCCTCATTCATTTTAAGGGTTTGAAAGTTTTAGAAGTGCCTCACAGTAGGGCATCATATGAAATGTGTCTCCATTTTCTGGAAGGCAATGTCCCAGTACACCTAGGACAAGTCAATTTTTAAATTTAAGAATATATTACAAAAAATGATAATGATAATGCAAATGCAAATGCTAGCCTCTTGAAAATTTATGATTTTTTTTTTGTTTTGTTTAATTTAGACCAATGCTATTTCAAGCGATCTAGTTGAATTGTCCCTGGGTCAACAACCACATTAGATCAACCACAGCCAAACACTCTGAAAGTATTAGGACACTTGCTATAGAATCTCCACCAAGGGCAATTGTGAGGATCCTGTCACCAGCTAAAATACACTGGTCCTTTTTTTATGACCTGGGATTTCCTCTGGAAGTTTTTAATTCTTTTCTCTAATTCCTACATATTTGAAAAATTTTGATACAGGTTTTGTGCAGGGTGATGAATGCAGGTCCTATTTTGTTTTTATACCAATAGTTATCCAGTTCACCTGTGCCATTTTGTAAAGCATCTCTCATCCCCCAGAATATATTCTTGGCAATATGTCAAATATCAGATAGCTATACTCATGGAAATTTGTCTCAGAGACCTCTATTCTGTTTTTGGTCTTCATGCCCATATTGGTGGATTTTTTATGCTGTGTTTGCTCTAGAGCTCTGTAGTGTCCTTTTCAGATCAGGTATTTTGGTGTCTTCTGCTTTGAGAGTCTTGCTTACTATTTCTTTCCCTGCTCAGGTTCTCTGATTCTTACAAATGAATTTAAAACTATTTTTTCCAGTTTAGTGAAAATGCCATTCATATTTTCATAGGGAGTGCTATGCATTTGTTTATTGCTCTTCGTGGGATGTCTAGTTTTACAATATCAATTCAGCCTATTGAAGAACATGGAATGTTCTTCTATGATTTTCTTCAATTTCTTTCTTCAAAGTTTTGTGAATTTCCTTATAGGGTTCTTTTAACTTCTGCTGAGGGCCATTACCAAGTAGGTATGACGCATCAAAATCTCCTTGCCAGCGTACCCCATGCTGCTTAGAGGACATTCCATGGAACATTGCATGTATGCTTTAGTAAGATGACCCTGCTCAAGGTGATCCAGGGTGGATCCAGGTTTGAGGAAGTATCCTGCAGGTTTGAGGAAGTATCAGGGTCCTTGGGTTTAGGGTGTTCCCGGTTTAAGGCGTTTCCCAGTTTAAGAATATGGGTTTTAGGGAAGTTGAGGTTGAAGATTATTGCTGCTGGGATTAGGGTGTTCCTGCTGCTTGTTCCCGTTGAGTTCTCATGAGATTCAAATGGGATTTGGAAAAAGCCTCGTGGAGTAGGTGAATTGTGAGGGAGAATGAGACTGCCCCTGAACATGTGTGGAGGCAGGTGTGAGATCAGGAATAAAGAATTGCTGTTTGAACCTACAAAGCTGTGTGGTGGCTCGTGATTCTGTGCCAAGCCAAGACATTGGCAATTGGCATTCGGCAAACTTCTAGGTTAGATAATTTCCAAGAATATTTTTTTTTTCAGATTGTTGTGAATGGAATGGTTTTCCGAATTTCTTTGCCTGCTGAATTAACTGTGTAGGCAATCTATCAGTTTAATATGTGTTTATCTTGTATCTTGATTCTTTGATAAACTCATTTATAATCTCTAGAATTATTGTGGTGCAGTTTTTATTTTGTGAATATGATAATATTATCAGCAATTACAGATAGTTGCCCTTCTCTTTTTTGCTTTTTGTATCCTTTGATTTCCTTTTCTTGTTTGATCACTATGGTTAATGTTTCAAGGAGTATATTTAATAAAATGGTGGCAGTGGACACACTTATATTGTTCCTGAATTAAAAAGAAATTCTTTTAGTTTTTCTCCATTTAGTACTATATTGACCTTGGGATTGCTATAAATGGCCTTCATGTGGTTCAGATAAGCTCCTTCAATTATTAGTGAGATTCTAAGCAAGTTAGTAAGATTCTATCTCAAAATAAAATATGAAAAGGGCTGGGAATGTGGCTCAGTGATTTAGATTCCCTTATTTTGTTCTGTCTTATCAAAGAAATTGAGAATGAATTTATATGAAGTAAACCTATGTCCCCTCAAAGCAGTGAGAAATATGTAGCATAATGTCCCCCAAATGAAACCAGCCATACATTTAAAGGTTAACTGCTACTGACCAAGTGACTTACTCAAGACATATAAGATGATGTAGCTCTCTGATAATCTATCAATTTCATTAAGACATTTATCAGAGAGAAGATGAAGTTACTGGTAGGGGCTGAATTGAGTTCCCTGTCTGACAGTTTGTATACTGAAATCTGTCCCACAGGACCAGGGTCCCCAGTGGGTAAGTAAGCTAAAAAGAGGCATTTAGTGGTTGGACCACTTCATTTGGATCATGTTCATGTCAAAAGAGGAGATACGAATTCCCAAAGATCAGCATGGACACTGGATAAGAGAGAGAATACCAAGCAATCCCAGGATAAGATGGTGGCCATTGGCCAACCAAAGAGGGCACCTCAGGAGGACCCAGGCCTCCCCACTCATTTCAAGGACCACAGTAGATGCACTCGCACTGCCTGTGATCCATGAAAATAACATTGACTCTCTCCATTACGTTTTCATGTCATTAACTGCACTAGTTGATGCCTACATGAAGTTCCCAAAGCATCTTTTTGATAATACAAATTTTTCCATTTGAATTCCCATGTCCTTCAATCCCGTACTCATCATCCATGGTGAGGAATGTAAGGGATAAAGTATTGTCCTGGCTGCCATGGCAAAGCCCCATGCTGCTATATCACAGGGCAGAATATATCTCCCCAGAGACGTGAGAGCTGATGTCTGAGTACTAATAATATTCACCTCTGGGCAGAATGAACTTCTCTGCATTTTCTGAGCCTTGTAGCAACCAAATATTCTAAGAGTGTAAATTTCCTTTGGATTTTCCCCACTCTCCTGATAAGCAGTCCAAGTGAATACATGAGTTGATCTTACCATTTGAGCCCTTCAAGTTTCAGATTCCTTGTTGATTGGAGCTCTCCTCTCTGTTTCCTGAATCAGAGCACCCTACTCTTCCACCAAGGTTTCCAAATCCCCAGGGACCCGTCTTCAGTTATTGAAGTCTGCCTAGCACACTCTCTCTCTCTCTCTCTCTCTCTCTCTCTCTCTCTCTCTCCCTCTCCTTCTCCCTCTCCCTCTCCCTCTCCCTCTCATCTTCTCCATCTTTCTTTCATAATATATATCAACACAATAACCCAGGAGGAACTATCTCTAATCCTGATTCTTGGGGACATATCTGAAACTCACTCCCAACCCCTGCAGTACATTCACGCAACTGAACCACAGAAATATTTAAAAATTCTCAGAATTATGAAAACCGACATTTTTCAGGCCAAACAGACTCTTAACTCTCATTCATATTAGAAGGGACATTTTATTGCATGTTGTAAGCCTCTCTCATTTTATTATTTTCTTTCCTTTTTTTTTTTCATTTTTAAGCACAGTCTTGATACATAGCCTGGCCTCTTAAGTAATGTCTGATAAAAAAAAATTCTGTTACATCATAAAAGAACACTTTTAGTAAGGGTTCTCATTGTTTTGACACAAAGACATTATAAGTACAGTTTTAGAGAAGGATAATTTTTATTTAGGCTTTTAGTTTCATAGGTTCAGTTCAAATTTTGATTTGGGCTCATGGTTGGCCAACTCCATGGCTCTGGTCCAGTGGGTGGCAGAAGAAAATGGCAGAAGGGCCTGCAGGAACATAGCCACTTAGGGCACGGTACCAGGAAGCAGAGAGAGCTCTGCTCACCAGAGACAGGATAGAAACCCCACAGCACAGCACAGGGACCCCCTCCTCCAGTCACACCCCACATGACCAGCCACCACCCAGTATGTCCATTCAAGTGGATTAATCCACTGATTAGATCACAGCACTCATACCCTATAATTTCACCTCTGAACCTCATTAAATTGTCTCACATGAGCTTTTGGGGTCCTTTCATATCTAAACAAGAACACACTCACATCTGTGTGATGTTTCAGCCCATCCCTTCCTATGTACTCATGATAAGTTCCACAGTTACACAATCATCCTTAACTAAAATAGTCTCCTGTCTTCTGTAGACCCACTGTTGAATATTGCATCAGAGTAGATATTTCTGTAGATATTTCTGTGCATTGAAATTCTCATAAACTTATCTGAAGATGCATGTTTGTGCATATAAGGTCAAGTTTATTAATCAGTTTGGAACACAGGAATAGCAGGAAAATATAGAAGATAACTGACAAGAAATCCCTTAGACAGAGTTTGGCCCTTTACAGAAAAGTAGAAATTACCATTTCAATAAAAGTGGGGCATAATTTTATCTTCATAGAGATGATCTCTGAGACCTTGAGAAGATGATGTTGCAAACATTCCTGATCTCATTAGTATCTGTAGGAATCAAAAGCAAAAGAAATTAAAATATTGCCAACCTGATCTTATTGGCATGATATTGGAGAGTGCAAAGGAAAAATCCAATCCTGGGTAGTGGAGTGCAGGAATGCTCACACATAACTCTTCTCATGAAACTTATATATTCATGTATGGGTTTCACAGGGGTCACTTTCATAGGAAAGTCTATTCTTTCAAGGTCACTTCTTGCTTTGAGGGACCCTCAGGTGCATGTGCATGTGTGCAACACATGATTTTTTGGTGCCAGAACCAATGGTGCATCCTTCTAATCCCAGGATTCAGAGACTGTGTCAAGAGCAGGAAGATCTCAAGTTCAAGGCCAGTTTCTAAGTCTTAGAGGCCATGTGAAAATGAATAATGAGATGTGGTAGAGATGTAACTCAGTGGTAGATTCTTCCTGGTTTAATTCTCTAGTACCTTTCCCTCCAAAATCTGAGAGCTTTTCAGAAATCTCCTTTAGTGATGTTGAAGATTTTGCTATTGCAAAGTAATGAATTCACCAATGTTAACACTATTCCATTCTCCATGACTTCACAAAAATCTCTCCCACTGTCTCCCAATAAAAGAACCCACTCTGAAAACTAAAGAGATGTTATTTTATCCATGTTTAAACACATATAATCATCTCTAACCCTGAAGAAGGGACCATTTAACTCATTCACACATATGCCAAGTATCATAAGGGGAAAAATACCTAACAGGACAAAATGTCAGATTGTACATACCTCAAGTATCTGCTCATCAGGCAAGATCCTTAGGCAGCAGGACAGTCATCTGTGAAAGAGAAGGGAAGAGAAAGTCTAGGTCACTGTGGTTGCTCAAAGTGTAATGATTTGCATTTTGCAAATAGAAGATATGAATGAGGCTCCCTCTCCTCTGCTTCTTTTCAGATTACTACAGGAACAGGGAAAGTGACTTTACCAGTTTCAATAATATTTCTTATGTTCTCCTTTGGAATCTTGGATGCCACTGTCAGCTCTTCAAACTTCTTCTTCTGTTCTTCACTCAGCCTGTCTTCCTTAGCTGTGTTTTATGAGGGATAGCATGGAAGAGGTTTCTGTTAAAAAGCGTCCTCTGGGTCCCAGGTAGACCAGTTGATCCCACCAACCAAGAATACTTCCAGGTCATTAATGGGTGACATGGGAACATGGGTAAATTCCACTTATGGAAATCATATCATGTATAATTATGAGGACTACTGAGGACTTTCAAGACCCTTTATTGTGTGAATTCAAGTCTGCCTAGTATTTTTGCATTTTCCAGAAAAATTCCAGGGCCTAAGCTTTGGGAAATATTCTGTACTGTGGTTTCTCATTTCAACGCTGTCTACATTCTACAGTTAGTGCCCCAGTATTCTGGACAATTCATCCAATATTCAATATCAGAAGAGGGGTGGTGTTGATCTGAACTTTTCAACTAGCACCATAGCATGGTCGTCTCTGCTAATGCAAAGCAAAAGCAAAACAAACAAAAAGAAAAAAAAAAACAACAAAAAAGAAGTTTTTTTAAAAATCTTTGATAAAATAAGTTTCAAGCTGCATCAATTTCATAGGTATATCTATGACCTCAAATGTTCAAATTCAGCTTTTGCTCCTCTGAGGCAAGACACAAAAGTCTCAATCCCTGGCAGGAATGGAGCAGCATATGTGATGAGTGGTGTTCTTGAGTAACTTTAAATTTTGAAAGCATTCAAACAATTATGATAAGATGAAGGGTTGATGGTGGATATCAGTATGATCATTAATACTGAAATGAGTGAAATTAATTTGAATTTTAATATAAATAAGTATTTTTCCATATTATTCATTGGTCCTTTATAATTTTCTATAAGAATTGGTTCAGCATTGCATATTCACAAGTATAGGTATATAATCTGAATTCAACTTTAAAACAATAAGAAAGAAATAAGAAATTACTATGCTGTTCTTCAAAGTGTAAATATCACCTATACTTACCAGCAATATTAGTCATATGAGTAATCTTGCCGTTTCCATCCACATGTGTATTATAAATCATTATGATACCATCAGAGAAGTCCTGGATTCTTAAGAAATTTTGTCCTGCATCTGTCATTGAAAAAGAAACACTTTAAAACTCTAAATTATCACCTTTCTTAAAAAGTCATTTGGTGTGAGTTGCTGGTAACACACTATCATGGACCCTTTTTCCCCAACAATCTCTGTTTCACTAACGATCCACGTCCTGAGTTAGTATCAAGCACAGAAGCTGCAGAGAGAGGCCAACAATTCCATTTCCCCGTCTGAACAGGGTAGAGTCCCTGTCCTTGGATTTCCCAAGGCATTCATGGATGGTAAGTGGTTTCCTGAGAGCTAAGATCCTGGTTGCAGGATCTGCAGAATCATGGTAGGTTGGCAGCTCACATTTTCTAACTCATCCCACGGAACCAATTTTCAAATCCTCAGCAATTTTCTGAACCAATTATGCAGTCTAAGCAATATTGTCATGTAATTCCACCCAAGGGAAATCAATACATCACATTCAACTTTTCAACTTGAAGCATAGAAAGAGCTAAATCTCTCTAACTCTCTCTCTCTCTCTCTCTCTCTCTCTCTCTCTCTCTCTCTCTCTCCCTGTCTCTCGATATATATATATATATATATATATATATATATATATATATATATATATATAGTCTTTTTCATGTAATAAAAAGTCCCCGTTCTGTTTTTTCAACACATACATGCATCTATGTGTAACTATGCAAATATATGCATATTATAATATAGTTGTACCTTATTGAAACATTTTGCTGTATACTCATCTTCCAATGAGAAATAAATCTTCTCTGATCAAGACTAGAATACCACATGGGACATTTTTGTCTCCATCAATTGAAACATGTAGGCAATTGTTCTTTCAATATTATAGGATGTGTTTTTGAAAATTTGTTATATCAAAGCAAACATATAGAAGTCTCTATTATTTTTTTGTGTTGCCTTTGGCTGAAGGTCAAATTTGATTGAATTTAGTGGAAATATTTCTCAGTTATTTTCACAATTCTCATTCTTACTTTTTGGGATTTCAGACTGTCAGATCATAAATCCTTGATAATATGTCTATTACACATCTTTTTACTATTCAGATCATTTGTTGAAAGAAAAGAAAGAGTGATCATATCTGTCAGAGACAAAGGCTAGTTTTGCAGAAATGTTCAACAGCTTTCCATGCAGAGAACCTCATGAGCTATATAAAAGGGTTTCCTTCTGACTCATCATGAATACCAACAACCCTTATTCGAACACTCTGGTGACTCCAATGGTGACATGTTCACTAGCCTTTCCAAGGTTGATGAGGAAGGAGAAGTTTGCTAATGGTGGTGAGTGTCCAGACCCCCTGATGTGTGTGCCCACCAAGACCACAAATATGAACACTGCTCAGGGTATGGGCCATGCAGTCCACATTAGAGCAAATACTTACACTCGCCTTCATAAACATCATGAGGTCCTTTTGTGGCGACCCTTGAGAACTTCTGACACTCCCCATTGGACCTTGAAAACAAACCAAGAGAAGGTTTCTTTTTCCTCATATATTCTTGCAAAAAATTTTGTATTGGGCTTGAAGAAGACCCAATACAGATATCTCAAAATTCAACTCACCTTCACCTTCATCAATAATCATTTATCAGGAGGCATTTGGTTCCATATGGTCTTTTCAATTTTTTTTTTTTTTTTTTTTTTGCCATCAGCATTCTAAGAGATGCATCTTTGAAAACTTCAATGACCAATTGATGTTGAAACTCATGGTCTGAATTGTAACAGACTCTGCTTCCTATGAATGATTTCTCATTTTTAATTTCTCCTGGGTCTTGGTTAAAACATATTCAAGTCTTTCAGGATGTAATTGTCATATTTGTGAAGTTATTTCAAGGACCGGCATAGCAGTTTATTTATACACACTTTGGCATTGGTGTAACGATTGAGTCTCTCTTGTGTGCAATGATTTAAATTTGAACCATGAAGATGAGACATTCTATATACACCTATATGTTACATGTATATTTTATATAGATTTTAAATATTTGCCTCACTATCCCAATATCCACATAATACTAATCATCCTACAAATATTAACTTCCATGTCAAATATATATCGATTGTTTCAATATCATCCTAGAAAATGTCAGCTGGAGAATCATGATTGTCATGGATAAATGTGTACATCCTGCTCTTTGAATTCATCCTTAAAGCTAATGGATGCAGTCTATTTGCAATAGACTGAAAATGGAAAGAGTCCAACACACATGCTGGGGTCACATGGACCTTTGCACTCAGCTCAGGATTCCAATGGAAGAGTCTTTGCTCACTGTCTCGGGGTCTCTATGTTAAGGGATGTGGTTCAACAGGATCTCAAAACCACAATATCCTTCAAGAAAACACCACTAGTGGTGATTCTCTAGGGTGTTCCTGTTGATGTCCAGCTTCCTCACAAGCAAGAACACACATACATGAGACAGGTCAGAAGACTCAATTCTGTGAGCATCATCAAGACATCTCACCATGGATTGGAGCCCAGCCCATGTCAGAAGTGAACTCTTTAGTTCCTTAACACAGGGACAATTTTCACTTACTTAACGTAGAAGGTGATGGCTAACTTCTCACATCCATCAATACATTCAAGGTGACGTAAATGGATTCTCATATCTGCATCTTCACTAATCTTCTCTACGTTATCAGCTCCCTTGAAAATGGTGCGCCAGTCCCCAGTGATCTGCAAAGGAATGGTGCCCTGGGAATGGCTACTGGCTCCTCCTTCTCGTCTCTCATCCACACTTATGAGAACCATGGCAGATGGTTTAGCTCAGTAGAAAACAACAAACCCAGTCAGGAGGTAGCCAAGCAAGCTCTGCTCTCCAGAGGTAGAATCCCATCAGATAAGGTCAGATTCCCACAGGGAGCATGGAATTGAGAGGCTCTGAAACAGATGAACAACCTCACGAAATATATGGGAACTAGTAGGTGACACTGTGGCACCTTAACATTTTATTAACTTACTTCAGGAGGAATGTGATAGTCACAGAAAGAGTTAGAATTCAGAAGTAGAGAAGGATCATCTCATAATTAGAGATATATGTGGACTGAGATGCCCCTAAAATCCCATGTCACTTAAAATTGAGATATTTCGGGAGAAAGAAGGAGCGAGGAAGAGATCACCCCCAAGATCAGCCCATCCAGGTACCTCTGCTGGGTCAAACTGGGATGAAGCACAGATCAGAGTGAATCCGAGAGCAAGCAGAAAGGTCCTCATCTTGATGCAATCTGTCTTCCAGTCCTTCAGGAGATCAGGGTAGATGAGCAATTGAAGAGAACAAGATTGATTCCTCTTTATATAGTATTGATGGTTGGCATGAGCAGCAATGGATCCATTGTTTTTCATCCTGAACCTTCTGTTTGCTCAGTGCTTCCTGGTTGGCTTGGATGGGCTCTCCGGGACCTTCATATGTAACTAATGAGATTAATATTAGCAGAAGCTTAAGTTCGATCAGATCATTGACCTTTATATAAGACTCATGCACAAAGCGTGTCATTGACTCCAAGGACAGTAATGTGTATTTCCTCTTTGATTCCCATGGCTGTCATGGAAGATCAAGGACAAAAACTTCTTTAACATTTGGGTGGAATGCTTAAAGTTACTTCTGAAATCAAAGATGGTACCCTGTGGCCTAACCAAATAAGACTAAGGCATCTCGACCTCAAATGCAAGGTAACAAGGCATCTCTCAAACAAGTCCATGTTTAAATTGTAGATGATATTACCAAAATGTAATAATGATAATAATTTAAATCTGGCCTCTTGTCAATTTATTATATATATACATATATTTTTTCTTTTTTTAGTTGAGATACATCTTACCTTAAGTTATCCAGTTGAATTTCCCCTTGGGTCAACCACCACATTACATCAACCACAGCCAATCACATTGAGAGAATCAGGGCACTTGCTATAGGATCCACTCCAATGGTACCTGTGAGGATCCTGTAGGTTGGTTTTTTGACCCTGGTGTTCTTCTGGAAGTTTGGAAGTCTCTTGTCTATTTCCTACATTTTTTGTATCAGTTTGAAATGAGTTTTGTGCAGGGTGAGGGATAGAAGTCCTACTTTATTTTTCTACAAATAGCTATCCAGTTTCCCTCATAACAAGTCTGACTTCACCAAGAACATATTTTAGTCAACAAGTCAGTCATCAGATGCCTAGACTCATGTGACCTTGTCTCAGTGTCCTCTGTTCTATTTCTTAGGACTTCATGCTCATATTACCATGCTCTTTTTACTATTTCGATCTGTAGTATATTTTCAGATCAGGTATTTTTTGCCTCCTGCTTTGACAATCTTACTTATTATTTCTTTTTTGCTCGGGGTCTCTTATTCTTCCAAATGCATTTAAAACTTTTTATTTCCAATTCTGGGATAAGTGTCATTTTTATTTTCCTGGGGAGTGCTCTGAATCTGTACATTGCTTTTAGTAGAATGGACATTTTTACAATATTAATTTTGCCTAACCAAGAACATGAGTCATCCTGGAATTTTCTATGACTTTCTTCAATTTCTTTTTCTGGTGTTCCCTGAATTTCATTGTACAGCTCTTCTATCTACTTGTTTAGATAATTTTCAAGTATTTAAATTTTGAGGTCATTGAGAATTAAAGGTTTTCCAAATTTCTTTGCCTGCTGAATTACTGTGGCAGTATAAGACATCTAATAGTTTCTATATGTTGATTTTGTATGATTTTCTTTGCTAAACTCATTTAAAAATTCTACAAGAGTTCAGAAGGTTTTCTTGCATCTTGTAAATATGATAATACCATCACTAATCAGAAGTATTTGGATTTCTTTTTTATTTATACTCTTTAATTATTTTTCTTGCCTAATCACAATGGCTCATGTTTCAAGGATTATATCTAATAGGATTAGTAAAAGTAAACACTCTTTTGTGGTTTCCAAATTAAAGGTAAATTCTTTCAGAATTGTTTCTCCATTAAGTATGATATTTACCTTTGTTTTGTAATAAATGCCATTTATGTCATTGACATAGGTTACTTCAATTAGTAGTGAGACTCTAGCACATTAATGAGACTCTGTCTCAAAATTAAATATAAAAAGTGCTAATAATGTGGCTCAGTGGTTAAGCTCTTCTTGTTTTGATCCCTGGGAACAAAAAAATATTCATAATAATCAAAACATTGTGAAAACCTGTGTCCATCCAAAACATATAAAAACATGTAGCCTAATATTACTCGAGTGAAACCAGCCACACATTGAAAGGTTAACTCATTCTGGCCCAGTGAGTTACCCAAGAGGTAGAACATGATGTAGCTCTCTGATAATCAATCAATGTAATTAAGCCCTTTATTAGAGAGAAGGTGGAGTTTCTGACATGGCCTGAATTGAATTCTTTGCTGGCCAATTCCTATGTTGAATTCTGTCCCCCAGGACCAGTGTCCCCAATGGATAACTTAGCCATAATGAGGCACTTGGGTGTATGTACTAATTCAGTATGGATCATGTCCATATAAAATTTGGAAATATGAACTTCCAAGAAGCAGCATGGATGGTGGAGAAGAGAGAGAACCATAGGAGACCAGGACAAGATGGCGGCCATGTGCCAGCCCACGAGGGAGCTTCAGAGGAGCCAGGGCTGCCCACTCCCTGGAACAGTCACAGATGGACAGCTTCATGGATCTGTGATCCATGAAAAGATCACTGACTCACCCCATTATGTTTTCACGGCATTCATAGGACCAGTGGATACCCACATGAAGTTCAGCAAGTTTCTTTTTGGTGACTGAGAGTTTTTAAATTAAAATGCTCATGTCCTTTCAAAGCCTTCATCTTTACCTACTGTGAGGACTGTGTGGGATGAGTTAGTTGCTGGGGCTGCCATGACACAGCCCCACTCTGCTGCCTTATAGGGCTGACCTGTGAGTGGGCACCTCTGGGATCCATGACCTTCACCTCTGGGCAGGAAGCTCTCCTCTGCCAGCTCTCAGCCCTCTGCCCCCCAAGTCGTCTAGGGTTCACATTTCCTGTGGATTCTCCCCTCCCCATGTTGATGTGCTGTCCTGGGAACTGACTAATGTTGAGAGCAACAGCCAATGGGGCCCCAGCAAAATTCCAGCTGCCAGCAAACCTCCAGCTGCCGGCTGATGATTGGCTCACAGTGGCTCCAGCAACATCTAAGTGATTGGCTCCTCTGTGGTGATGTTCATTGGGCTGTTTCCCTGCCCTTCAGACTGCCAGCTGATGATTGGCTCACAGCAGCCCCAGCAACAACTAGCTGATTGGCTCCTCTGCTGTGATGTTCATTGGGCTGTTTCCCTGCCCTTCAGACTGCCGGCTGATGATTGGCTCACAGTGGCCCCAGCAACATCTAGCTGATTGGCTCCTCTGCGGTGATGTTCATTGGGCTGTTTCCCTGCCCTTCAGACTGCCAGCTGATGATTGGCTCACAGCGGCCCCAGCAACATCTAGCTGATTGGCTCCTCAATGGAGCTGCTCATTGGGCTGTTTCCCTGCCCTTTCAGACCATGGAGCTGCTCATTGGGGGACTTCTTTGGCGACTTCCACGCGACCCAGCCAATCGGCCTCAAGAGCAGGAGGATTGTGGGAGGTGGTGAGGTTTGTGTGGGTGAGAGGCTTGTGGAGGCTGGTGATGGTAGTTGGGCTCTGAGGGTTTCTTTTCCTGAGGAGCTGTTTTGCTTGGCGTTTGTAGTTCTAAAAATAAAGTTATTTTCTTTTGACAAGTGTCTCCTGAATTGTGCCCAGCCAGACTGTGGCAGACTCAGTTGACCCTACCCATGGAGCCCTTAAGGTTTCAAATTCCTGAATTGTTTATTTACTTTTTATCTCTTTAGGGAAGTTTTAGGGGTTTTTTGTTGTTGTTGTTGTTGTTGTTGTTTCCAACAGGGAACCACATTTTGAAGAATAATTTTGCTATATAAAGTATTTTCTATTTCTCCACTTGACTATGTTATACTATTGATGTATCATCTCTAGACTCTCTGTCAATATATATATATATATATATATATATATATATATATATATTACATACTTTTACATTTATATTTATTCATCTTCATATGTGAAAATTTTTACATGTAAAAATAAACAAATATATACATATATTATGTATATATATTCTTTTTTTTTCAGGAATGGGGATTGAGCACAAGATTTTCCTACAACTGAGATACACCACCATATATTTTATCTTTTATTTTTTTTTTTAATTTGGAGACAGAGTCTTTCTAACTTCCTGAGGCTAGCATTGAACTTATGATCCTTCTGCCTCAGTCTCTTGAGTACCTGGAATTACAGTCCTGGATCATCTCACCACTGGGTTTGATAAATTGGAGGATGTAAAAGGAATTGATCATTTTATATTTGTGTGGTCATCTTTCTGCTGTTTCCATGTCTATTCTGACACTTTACATTTTTGCACATTTGAACATAGTGTACCCCCACAGGGTCCTCAGGAATTCTCCTACATGGAGTTCTTTTTTTTTTTAAGAGAGAGAGGTAAAGAGAGAGAGAGAGAGAGAGAGAGAGAGAGAGAGAGAGAGAGAATTTTAATATTTATTATTAAGTTATCGGCGGGTACAGCATCTTTGTTGGTATGTGGTACTGAGGATCGAACCCGGGCCCCACGCATGCCAGGCGAGCGCTCTACCGCTTGAGCCACATCCCCAGCCCCTACATGGAGTTCTTGAAACACTTGACATGTAGAAATTTTTTTTTCTATAATTTTTGGTCTGAACTAATTCAGCAGGACTGGTGTCCTCTTTAATAAGCAGCCAGTGAAGTTCATTTCTTTTTAAAATTTTCTTGTAAAATGTGTTATTTTTTTAATTACTATGTTTTCAACTGTGTGTTCCTGAGAATGCAGAGGATAGACGTCAATCCTTGTTGTTCCGTTCCTTTAAACACCTGAATAAAACCACCCACAGGCTGTGCCCATGGATCCTGAGGTCTGCTGAACATGCATTCAGAGCCCTGAGGCTTCATATCTAGCTGGGGGTGATTCCTACCCTGGTCTGTGTTTCCTGGATTCACAGCCCCTGATCTTCCCCGAGGTTTCCAAGTCCCCAGGCACCTTTCTGCACACGTGTCACCTGCCTGGAGCTGTCTCAGCTGACTCTCCTCCTGTAGGTTTGGCAGCACCCACCTCCCTTCTCCTCCAAGGCATCTGTCTTAGGAAGGGGCATGTCCTAAAGGGAGACTTTCCTCAAACAGACAATGTTCTTTTTCTGCTGATTAGCATTTTGTCCACCTGCTAAGGAACAATGACATATGCCAGTATCTTATGATGACGGTTCTTTGATCATAATGAGACATTCTGCAGTCCTTGGACTCTGTGAATGATGTGTCCAAGTCTGCAAATGGAGACTTTCCTTGGTGATCTCCTTGTGCCCTGGCCCCATGTCAGATGTCACCTGTCTCTCCCACTTTGATGACTAAGAACCATGGTCCTGAGAAATATGGGAAATATTGCTCTAGGGACAGGCAGGATTCTCTCTCAATCTTAGTGTTCAGGACATTTCTCATTCTCAGCCAAGACACCCTTGGGCACCACTCTGCAGCTCAAACACTTAAAGATCTGATTATTGCCTGAAAATAGGAGGATTCTGACTAATGGGGTTCCTACCGTCTTCCATGTCAGGTAGACATTTGCTTCACACACTCTCAGTCTCTACCATGACTTTTCTTTCTCTTTTTTTGTTTAGCAGTCTGGACATGAAGCCTGGCCAATTCTGTGATATCTGATTAAAAAAAAATTCACTGCATCAGTAAATTCACTCAGTTGTCTTACTGTGGTGATGCAATGCCTTACTAGAACAATTTTTAGAGGAGGAAAAAATTATCTGGGCTCAGGGTTTCAAAGTTCAAACTGTGGTTGGCCAATTCCATGGCTCTGGGCCAAGGGGAGGCAGAACAAAATGGCAAAGGGCCTGGAGGAGGAGAGCAGCTCAGGACAGGGCACCAGGAAGCAGAGAGATCTCTGCTCACCAGGGACAAAATATAAACCCCAAAGGCACAACCCAGGGACCACCTCCTTCAGCCATTCTTGAGCATTACCTGCCTAGAGTCAGCACCCAGTAAGTCTCTTCAGGTGGATTAATCCATTTATTAGGTTACAACATTCACATCTTATCATCTCATCTCTGACTATTCTTGCATGATCTCACAAAGGAGCTTTGGAGAAACACCTCGTATCTAACCCCAATACACCACACCTGTGATGTTCCAGCCCATCCCTTCCCCTATCGTCATGTGAAGTCAGCCATCACACAATCCTCCTTAACTAAAATGTCCTCCTGTTTTCTTATAGATCCTGATTTTTAATAGGTACAGTGCAGTAGATATTTCTGAGCATTTAAATCCTCATTAACTTATCCAAAGACTCATATTTGAGCATATAAGATCAAATTTGTTAATCAATTAATAATACATGAATAGCAGGAAATATATTGAAGAGAACAGGCAGGAATTCTCTAAGACAGAGTTTGCACCTTCCTTGAAATGATGAAATCATAATTTTAAAGAAAGGGAGTATTTTGTCTTCATATAGATGATTCTGAAGTCTTTTAGATGATGATGTTGCAAACTCTCCTGATCTCATTAGGATCTGTGATTATTTAAAAGAAAAAAAAATCAAAATATGGCCAAGCTGATGTCAGTTGCATGATATTGGGGAGTGTTTGAATGAAAAAGAAAAAATCCACTCCTAGGTACTGGAGTGCAGGACTGCTCACACACAGCTCTTCTCTATGGATCTTCTCTGTTCATGTATGGGTTCTACAGGGATGATTTTCATAGGAAAATTTACATTTGCAAGGTCACTTCTTGCTTTGAGACATTCTTGGGCCATGTGCATGTGTGCAACAAATTAAAAATTTTGTGCTTAGAGCAATGGTGCATTGTTGTAATCCCTGGGACTCAGCAGGCTGTGGGATGAGTACCACAAGATCAAGGTGAGTTTCTGAATCTTAGCTGCTGTGTCAGAATAAAGAATAAGATGGGATGGAGATGTATCACAGGGTTGGAGAATCCCTGGGTTCAACCCCTAGTTCCCCTCCTCCAGAACTGCAGTCTTTAAGAAATCTCTTCTAGGGTTATTGGAGATTTTCCAAAGCAGGGTACTTTTTTCACACTGGAATTCACTAATGTTGCGACTATTCCATTCTCCATGACTTCACAGAAAGCTCTCCTACTGTCTCCCAATTGATGAACCCCTCTCTGAAAACTAAAGGGGTGTTGTTTGATCCATATTTTAAACACATATACTCATGTCAACAGCCTGAAGGAGGGACCATTTCGCTCAATGATACACATGCAAAGTATCATTAGGGGAAGAAAAATACCTAAGAGAACAAAATGTCAGGAAGAACACTGTCAGGTCTTCAAACTTCTTCTGAACTTCTTCACTCAGACTGTTTTCCTCAGCTGTTTCATGTGGGATAATGTGGAAGAGTTTTCTGTTAGAAAGCATCCTCTGGGTCTCAGGTAGACCAGTTGATCCCACCACCTCCATGCTCTGACTAATAGTACTTCCAGGTCATTGATGATTGACGTGGGAATGTGGAGAAATTCCACTTATGGAACATCATATCATTTTGTCATTCTTAGGACTCCTGAGGTCACTCAAGACCCTTTATTGTGTGAACTCAATCTTGCCTAATGTTTTTGTGTTGTCAGGGGCTAAGCTTTTCGAATTATTCTATACTGTGGCTTCTCATTTCAACTGTATCTATATTCTTGAGTCTATGCCCCAGTATTCTGGACCTTCATCCAATATTCAATAGCAGAAGATGGGTGGTATTGATCTGAACTTTCCACACAGCACATTAGCATGCTCATCTTTGCTAATGCAAAAAAAAGAGAGAGAAAGAAAGAAAGAAAGAAAGAAAGAAAGAAAGAAAGAAAGAAAGAAAGAAAATCTCCTCCTTAATTTTTAAGGGTTTGCAAATTTTAGGAGTGACTTTCAATAGGGCATTTTATAAAATGTGTCTCTATTTCCTGGAAGGCAATGTCTCTGTACACCTGATCCAATGGACTGTATCCTGGGAAACATCTCTGTACTAGCACTATCTTTAGGAATAAAAATAGATAGGCAGATATACTTCTAATTCTCTCCTGAACTTATAACATAGAAGAAATGACTATACTGGATGGAGCTGTAGCTCAGTTGGTAGAGTGCTTGCCTCCCATACACAAGGCCCTAGGTTCAAATCCCAGCTATACAAAAATAAATAAACAAAAAGAAATCACTATGCTGTGATTCAGATAATAAATATCACTTATACTTACCAGAAGCACAGTCATATGGGTAATCTTGCCATTTCCATCCACATTTATATTTTAAAACTCTATGACACTATTAGACAAATACTCGATTTTGAAGAAATTTTGCCCTTTGTCTGTGATAGAAAAAGAAACACTTCAAAACTCTAAATTATCACCTTTCTTAAAAAATACTTTGGTGTGACTTACTGGCAACACACTATTGTGAACCCTTTGGTCCAGAATAATCTCTGTTTCACTAACGTTCCACGTCCTATGTTAGAATCAGGCACAAAAGCTGCAGAGAGAGGCCACCAATTCCATGTCCCCATCTGAACATGGAAAGCGTCCCGGTCCTTTGCATCACCTAGGCATTCATGGATGGTAAGTGGATTCCTGAGAGCCAAGATCCTGGTTGCAGGATCTGCAGAATGATGGTAGGCGGTATTTTTCAAATTTTTTTTATATTCAAGCCTAAATTTAGAAGTCTGTATTATTTTGGGGGTTGCTTTTAGCTGAAGTTCAAATTAGGTTGAATTTAGTATAAATATTTTGCTGTTATTTTCCCTATTCTCATTCTTACATTTGGGATTTCAGACTTTCAGAACATAAATCCTTAATAGTTGTCTGTTTAACATCTTAGTATTCAGTTAGTTTGTTCAATAAAAAGCAGGTATGATCATATCTGTCAGAGAAGAAGGCTAATTTTGAATAAATGTTGTAACTTAAGGTCATTTTAAACAGATCTCCATGCAGAGACACCCATGGGCTATATAAACAGGGAAGACTTTTGACTCATTATTAATAGCAACATCCCACTTGGAACCTCAGATGATATGGACATTATTCTAACTCTCTCTGGTGACTCCAGTGCTCACCAGTTTACCAGCATTTCCAACGTTTCATGAGCAAGGAGAAGTTTGCTAATGGTGGCCAGTGTCCACACCCCCCCGATGTGTGTGCCCACCAGGACTACGAATCTGAATACCCCTCAATGATTGTGTCACGCTGTCCACCTTAGAGCAAATACTCACATTCAGCTTCATAAATATCATGAGGGCCTTTTGATGATATGACTAAGAACTTCTAACACTCCCCATTGGACCTTGAAAACAAAGAGAAGCCTGTTTTGCTTATCTATTCTTGAAAAATATCTTTATATTTCACTTGAATAAGGGAATAAGTGTGAAGGTAACTGAGATGGGAAAAATCAATCCATGATTTCCCTCTTCCATGCATTCTATGTCTCCATGATATGGGATGTATTGATTTATGGTAGGGTTTCTCAACCTCGGTAATTACCAGCTCTGGGTGGGATGGGTTAGGTTGTGTTGGAGACTCCTGGACATTGTCCGTCTGTATAATCACTGCCCTGAACCCACCACATAACCTTAGCTCTCACTGCCATTGGGACAACCATAGAGATCTGCAGGTCTGACCATGTAGCCAGTGGAGGGGTTTGCAAGGGGACTCCCACTTCAGGATGCCAAAAAATTATGCAAATTCCTATGCATGTATACAAACTATAGGTGCATAATATTTCTATGCATAGTCATGCATACATTATCGATGTACCTAATATTTATATTAACAATCTTAAATCCTTAATATTACCAACATACACTATTCTACCTAATCAATCTATATATATGCATGTGACATTAATATACATACTTTTATTTTCTCCTCTCTTAATTATCAGAGCTCCCACGAGAATGGTGTGCCAGTCCCCGGTGACCTGCAAAGGAAAGATCCCCTGGGAATGGCTATGGGCTTCTCTTGTTCTTCTCTCATTCACACTAATTATAACCATGGCAGCTGGTTTAGTTCAGAAGAAAAATTAAATATAATCATGAGTGAAAGAACCATGAAGGCTTGCCATCGGAAAAAACGTCCATTTATTGAGGAAAAGCTCTGCATATTTATAGAGCCAGGGGTGGTTTGACAGTTGGCATGGGGTGCTTTTTGATTGGAGGGTAAGGATCAGGTGAGCCAGGAGGGCTAGTCTGATTGGTGGGTAAGGATCATGTGAGCAAGCAGGGCTCACCATTGGATGGCAGGATCATGTGAGCAAGCAGAGCTCACCATTGGACAGCTCTTCTTGGGGGATGGGAAAGTTAGTCTTTGGAGCCAGGTGACTCCCAACAATGAGGTTGCCATGCAAGCCCAGCTCTCCACAAGGTAGAATTGTATCAATTCATGAATTAAATTGAGAGGCTTTGAAACAACTAAACTATATCAGCAAATATATGGTAAGTAGTAGATAGTATTTGGCAGATTAAGTTTTTTTTTTGTTTTGTTTTTTTTTTACATTTTACTTAAAGAGGAATGTGATAGTCATAGAAAGAGTTGGGTTACCAGCAAAGGTTACCATCATGAATATAGATGTCTGTGGGATGAGATGCTCATAAAATCTCATATCACATAAAATCGAGAAATGTGGGAAGAGAAAGAAGGAGAGAGAGAGAGAGAGAGAGAGAGAGAGAGAGAGAGAGAGAGCGCCCCTGCATCAGCCCATCCAGGTACCTCTGCTGGGTCAACCTGAGATGAAGCACAGATCAAGCTGAATCCGAGAGTGAGCAGAAAGGTCCTCATCTTGATGAGATCTGTCTTCTGCTCTGCAGAGGCTCAGGGGAGGTGGGTACTGGACAGAACGAGTTTGATGCCCCTTTATATCACATTGGTGACTTGACTTGACAGGCAATGAATCCATTGTTTTCATCCTGAGATCTTCTATCTGCTCAGTGTTTCCTGGTTGGCAGGGATGAGCTCCCTAGGAACTCCTGTTCTTCACCTAATGCTATGGATATTGGAAAAGCTTTAGTTTGGCCAAATAATTGACTTTTTATGTATGGCTCTTGTACAAAGCCTGCCGTTGATTCCAAGGACAGTAATGTTTATTTCCTCTTTGATCCCCATGGCTGAATGGAAGATAAAGAACAAAACATCTATTCGAGTTCCTGTATCACTTCTCTAACATTTTAGTTGAATGCTCACAGATACATCTAAAATCAAAGATGGTACCCTGTGGCCTAATGAACTTAGATTATGGTATCTCTACCTAAAATGCAAGGTAACAAGGCATCTCTCAAACAAGTCAGAGTTTAAATTTAAGAATATATTACAAAAAAATGATAATGATAATACAAATGCTAGCCTCTTGCCAATTTATGATTTTTTTGTTTTCTTTTGTTTAATTTACATCAATGCCATTTCAAGTGATCTAGTTGAATTGTCCCTGGGTCAACAACCACATTAGATCAACCACAGCCAATCACTCTGAAAGTATTAGGACACTTGCTATAGAATCTCCACCAAGGGCAATTGTGAGGATCCTGTCACCAGCTAAAATACACCTGTCCATTGGATTTATGACCTGGGATTTCTTCTGAAGGTTTTTAAGTCTTTTGTCTAATTCCTACATATTTGAAAAATTTTGATACAGGTTTTGTGCAGGGTGATGAATGCAGGTCCTCTTTTGTTTTTCTACCAATAGCTATCCAGTTCACCTGTGCCATTTTGTAAAGCATCTCTCATCCCCCAGAATATATTCTTGGCAACATGTCAAACATCAGATAGCTATACTCATGGAAATTTGTCTCAGGGACTTCTATTCTATTTCTGGTCTTCATGCCCATGTTGGTGGGATTTCCAGGCTCTGATTGCTCTAGAGCTCTATAGTGTCTTTTTCAGATCAGGTATTTTGGTGTCTTCTGCTTTGAGAGTCTTGCTTACTATTTCTTTCTCTGCTCAGTTTCTCTGATTCTTACCAATGAATTTATAACTATTTATTTCCAGTTTAGTGAAAATGCCATTCATATTTTCATAGGGAGTGCTATGCATTTGTTTATTGCTCTTGGTAGGATGTCTAGTTTTACAATATCAATTCAGCCTATGCAAGAACATGGAATGTTCTTCTATGATTTTCTTCAATTTCTTTCTTCAATGTTTTGTGAATTTCCTTGGAGGGATCTTTTAACTTCTAGGTTTCATAATTTCCAAGAATTTTTTTTTAAGATTGTTGTGAATGGAATGGTTTTCCGAATTTCTTTGCCTGCTGAATTAACTGTGTAGCCAATCTATCAGTTTAATATATGTATATCTTGTATCTTGATTCTTTGATAAACTCATTTATAATCTCTAGAATTATTGCGGTGCAGTTTTTTATTTTGTGAATATGATAATATTATCAGTAATTACAGATAGTTGGCCTTCTCTTCTCGGCTTTTTGTATCCTTTGATTTCCTTTTCTTGTTTGATCACTTTGGCTAATGTTTCAAGGACTACATTTAATAAAATGGTGGCAGTGGACACACTTATATTGTTCCTGAATTAAAAAGAAATTCTTTTAGTTTTTCTCCATTTAGTACTATATTGACCTTGGGATTGCTATAAATGGTCTTCATGTGGTTGAGATAAGCTCCTTCAAGTATTAGTGAGATTCTAAGCAAGTTAGTAAGATTCTATCTCAAAATAAAATATGAAAAGGGCTGGGAATGTGGCCCAGTGATTTAACTTCCCTTATTTTGTTCTGTCTTATCAAAGAAATTAAGAATGAAATTATATGAAGTAAACCTATGTCCACTCAAAGCAGTGAGAAATATGTAGCATAATGTCCCCCAAATGAAACCAGCCATACATTTAAAGGTTAACTGTTACTGACCAAGTGATTAACCCAAGACATATAAGATGATGTAGCTCTCTGATAATCTATCAATTTCATTAAGACATTTATCAGAGAGAAGATGAAGTTACTGGTAGGGGCTGAATTGAGTTCCCTGTCTGACAATTCGTATACTGAAATCTGTCCCCCAGGCCCAGGGTCCCCAGTGGGTAAGTAAGCTAAAAAGAGGCATTTAGTGGTTGGACCACTTCATTTGGATCATGTT
The DNA here is from genome assembly GCF_045843805.1 of Urocitellus parryii. Lineage (NCBI taxonomy): Eukaryota > Metazoa > Chordata > Mammalia > Rodentia > Sciuridae > Urocitellus > Urocitellus parryii. The sequence goes on from NC_135548.1 coordinate 1,847,378, forward strand.
CATGTCAAAAGAGGAGATATGAATTCCCAAAGATCAGCATGGACACTGGATAAGAGACAGAATACCATAGGATCCCAGGACAAGATGGTGGCCATTGGCCAACCAAAGAGGGCACCTCAGGAGGACCAAGCCCTGCCCACTCATTGCAAGGACCACAGTAGATGCATTCACACTGCCTGTGATCCACGAAAATAACATTGACTCTCTCCAGTACGTTTTCATGTCATTAACAGCACTAGTTGATGCCTACATGAAGTTCCCAAAGCATCTTTTTGATAATAGAAAGTTTTCTATTAGAATTCCCATGTCCTTCAATCCCTTCCTCATCATCCATGGTGAGGAATGTAAGGGATGAAGTAGTGGCCTTGGGAGCTATGGCAAAGCCCCATGCTGCTATATCACAGGGCAGAAAATATCTCCACAGAGACGTGAGAGCTGATGTCTGAGTACTAATAATATTCACCTCTGGGCAGAATGAACTTCTCTGCATTTTCTGAGCCTTGCAGCAACCAAATTTTCTAAGAGTGTAAATTTCCTTTGGATTTTCCCCATTCTCCTGATAAGCAGTCCAAGTGAATAACTGAGTTGATCTTACCATTTGAGCCCTTCAAGTTTCAGATTCCTTGTTGACTGGAGCTCTCCTCTCTGTTTCCTGAATCAGAGCACCCTACTCTTCCACCAAGGTTTCCAAATCCCCAGGGACCCCTCTTCAGTTATTGAAGTCTGCCTAGCGCGTGCTCTCTCTCTCTCTCTCTCTCTCTCTCTCTCTCTCTCTCTCTCTCTCTCTCCCTCTCCCTCTCCCTCTCCCTCTCCCTCTCCCTCTCCCTCTCATCTTCTCCATCTTTCTTTCATAATATACATCAACACAATAACCCAGGAGGAACTATCTCTAATCCTGATTCTTGGGGACATATCTGAAACTCACTCCCAACCCCTGCAGTACATTCACGCACCTGAACCACAAAAATATTTAAATATTGTCAGAATTATGAAAACCTACATTTTTCAGGCCAAACAGACTCTTAACTCTCATTCATATTAGAAGAAACATTTTATTGCATGTTGTAAGCCTCTCTCATTTTATTATTTTCTTACTTTTTTTTTCTTTTTTTTTGTTGTTTTTTTTCCAGTGGCTTTACTTTTTATTATTATTATTATTATTATTATTATTATTATTATTATTTTTTATTATTGGTCTTTCAAAATATTACATAGTTCTTAATACATCATATTACACGGTTTGGTTCAAGTGGGTTATGAACTCCCAATTTTACCCCGTATACAGATTGCTGAATCACATCAGTTACCCTTCCATTGATTGACATATTGCCTTTCTCGTGTCTGATGCATTCTGCTGTCTGTCCTATTCTCTACTATCCCCCCTCCCCTCCCCTCCCCTCCCCTTTTCTCTCTCTACCCCTTCTACTGTAAATCATTTCTTCCATTTGTATTATCTTGTCTTATGCCTCCTTTCCTCTTATATGTCACTTTGTATAACCCTGGGGATCGCCTTCCATTTCCATGTGATTCCCCTTCTCACTCCCTTTCCCTCCCACCTCTCATCCCTGTTTAATGTAAATCTTCTTCTCAAGCTCTTCGTCCCTACCCTGTCCTTGTTGACTCCCCTTATATCAAAGGAGTCATTTGGTATTTGTTTTTTAAAGATTGACTAGCTTCACTTAGCATAATCTGCTCTAATGCCATCCATTTCCCTCCAAATTCTATGATTTTGTCATTTTTTAATGCAGAGTAATACTCCATAGTGTATAAATGCCACATTTTTTTATCCATTCATCTATTGAAGGGCATCTAGGCTGATTTCACAATCTTGCTATCGTGAATTGTGCTGCTATGAACATCGATGTAGCAGTGTCCCTGTAGCATGCTCTTATTAAGGTTAGGGTTAGGAACCACCATTTGACCCAGCTATTCCCCTTCTCTGTCTATTCCCTAAAGACCTAATAAGAGCATGCCACAGGGACACTGCTACATCGATGTTCACAGCAGCTCAATTCATGATAGCAAGACTGTGGAATCAGCCTAGATGCCCTTTTTTTTCATTTTTAAGCACAGTCTTGATAAATAGCCTGGCCTCTTAAGTAACGACTGATTAAAAAAAAAATTCTGATACACCAAAAAAGAACACTTTTAGTAAGGGTTTTCACTGTTTTGATACAAAGACATTATAAGTACAATTTTAGAGAAGGAGAATTTTTACTTAGGCTTATAGTTTCATAGGTTCAGTTCAAATTTTGATTTGGGCTCATGGTTGGCCAACTCCATGGCTCTGGCCCAGTGGGTGGCAGAACAAAATGGCAGAAGGGCTTGGAGGAAGATAGCCACTTAGGGCACGGGACCAGGAAGCAGAGAGAGCTCTGCTCACCAGAGACAGGATAGAAACCCCATGGCACAGCACAGGGACCCCCTCCTCCAGTCACACCCCACATGCCCAGCCACCACCCAGTATGTCCATTCAAGTGGATTAATCCACTGATTAGATCACAACACTCATACCCAATAATTTCACCTCTGAACATCATTCCATTGTCTCACATGAGCTTTTGGGGTCCTTTCATATCTAAACAAGAACACACTCACATCTGTGTGATGTTGCAGCCCATCCCTTCCTATGTACTCATGATAAGTTCCACAGTTACACAATCATCCTTGTCTAAAATAGTCTCCTGTCGTCTGTAGACCCACTGTTGAATATTGCATCAGAGTAGATATTTCTGTAGATATTTCTGTGCATTGAAATTCTCATAAACTTATCTGAAGATGCATGTTTGTGCATATAAGGTCAAATTTATTAATCAATTTGGAACACAGGAATAGCAGGAAAAATATAGAAGAGAACTGACAAGAAATCCCTTAGACAGAGTTTGGCCCTTTACAGAAAAGTAGAAATTACCATTTCAATAAAAGGGGGGCATAATTTTATCTTCCTAGAGATGATCTCTGAGACCTTGAGAAGATGATGTTGCAAACATTCCTGATCTCATTAGTATTTGTAGGAATCAAAAGCAAAAGAAATTAAAATATTGCCAACCTGATCTTATTGGCATGATATTGGAGAGTGCAAAGGAAAAATCCAATCCTGGGTAGTGGAGTGCAGGAATGCTCACACCTAACTCTTCTCATGGAACTTATATATTCATGTACGGGTTTCACAGGGGTCACTTTCATAGGAAAGTCTGTTCTTTCAAGGTCACTTCTTGCTTTGAGGGACCCTAAGGTGCATGTGTGCAACACATGATTTTTTTTTTGTGCCAGGACCAATGGTGCATCCTTCTAATCCCAGGATTCAGAGACTGTGTCAAGAGCAGGAAGATCTCAAGTTCAAGACCAGCTTCTAAGTCTTAGAGGCCATGTGAAAATAAAGAATGAGATGTGGTAGAGATGTAACTCAGTGGTAGATTCTTCCTGGGTTAATTCTCTAGTACCTTTCCCTCCAAAATCCGAAAGCTTTTGAGAAATCTCCTTTAGTGATGTTGAAGATTTTGCTATTCCAAAGTAATGAATTCACCAATGTTAATACTATTCCATTCTCCATGGCTTCACAAAAATCTCTCCCACTGTCTCCCAATAAAAGAACCCATTCTGAAAACTAAAGGGATGTTGTTTTATTCATGTTTTAAACACATATAATCATCTCCAACCCTGAAGGAGGGATTATTTCACTCATTCACACATATGCCAAGTATCATAAGGGGAAAACTACCTAACAGGACAAAATGTCAGATTGTACAAACCTCAAATATCCGCTCATCAGGCAATATCCTTAGGCAGCAGGACAGTCATCTGTGAAAGAGAAGGGAAGGGAAAGTCTAGATCACTGTGGTTGCTCAATGTGTAATGATTTGCATTTTGCAAATAGAAGATATGAATAAAGCTCCCTCTCCTCTGCTTCACAGGGAAAGTGACTTTACCAGTTTCAATAATATTTCTTATGTTATCCTTTGGAATCTTGGATGCCACTGTCAGCTCTTCAAACTTCTTCTTCTGTTCTTCAGTCAGCCTGTTTTCCTTAGCTGAGTTTTATAGGGGATAGCATGAAAGAGGTTTCTGTTAAAAAGCGTCCTCTGGGTCCCAGGTAGACCAGTTGATCCCACCAACTAAGAATACTTCCAGGTCATTCATGGGTGACATGGGAACGTGGGTAAATTCCACTTATGGAAATCATATCATGTATAATTATTAGGAATACTGAGGAATTTCAAGACCCTTTATTGTGTGAATTCAAGTCTGCCTAGTATTTTTGCATTTTCCAGATCAATTCCAGGTCCTAAGCTTTGGGAAATATTCTGTACTGTGGATTCTCATTTCAACTCTGTCTACTTTCTACAGTTAGTGCCCCAGTATTCTGGACAATTCATCCAATATTCAATATCAGAAGAGGGGTGGTGTTGATCTGAACTTTTCAACTAGCGCCTTAGCATGGTCGTCTCTGCTAATGCAAAGCAAAACCAAAACAAATAAAAAGAAAAAAAAGAAGTTTTTTTAAAATCTTTGATAAAATAAGGTTCAAGCTGCATCAATTTCAAAGGTATATCTATGACCTCAAAGGTTCAAATTCAGCTTTTGCTCCTCTGAGGCAAGACACAAAAGTCTCAATCCCTGGCAGGAATGCAGCAGCATATGTGATGAGTGGTGTTCTTGAGTAACTTTAAGTTTTGAAAGCATTCAAACAATTATGATAAGATGAAGGGTTGATGGGGGAGATCAGTATGGTCATTAATAATGAAATGAGTGAAATTAATTTGAATTTTAATATACATAAGTATTTTTCCATATTATTCATTGGTGCTTTATAATTTTCTATAAGAATTGGTTCAGCATTGCATATTCACAAGTATAGGCATATAATCTGAATTCAACTTTAAAAAAATAAGAAAGAAAAAAGAAATTACTATGATGTGCTTCAAAGGGTAAATATAACCTATACTTACCAGCAACATTAGTCATATGAGTAATCTTGCCGTTTCCATCCACATGTGTATTGTAAATTACTATCATATCTTTGGACAAGTACCCGATTCGTAAGAAATTTTGTCCTGCATCTGTCATTGAAAAAGAAACACTTTAAAACTCTAAATTATCACCTTTCTTAAAAAGTCATTTGGTGTGAGTTGCTGGTAACACAGTATCATGGACCCTTTTTCCCCAGCAATCTCGGTTTCACTAACGTTCCACGTCCTGAGTTAGAAACAGGCACAGAAGCTGCAGAGAGAGGCCAACAATTTTATGTCCCCATCTGAACAGGGTAGAGTCCCCATCCTTGGATTTGCCTAGGCATTCATGGATGGCAACTGGTTTCCTGAGATCCAAGATCCTGGTTGCAGGATCCGCAGAATCATGGTAGGTTGGGAGCTCACATTTTCTAACTCATCCCACAGAACCAATTTTGAAATCCTCAGTAATTTTCTGACCCATTTATGCAGTCTAAGCAATATTGTCATGTAATTCCACCCAAGTCAAATCAATACATCACATTCAACTTTTCAACTTGAAGAATAGAAAGAGCTAAATCTCTCTAACTCTCTCTTGCTCTCTCTCTCTCTCTCTCTCTCTCTCTCTCTCTCTCTATATATATATATATATATATATATATATATATATATATATGTATAATATGTATTGTTTTGTTTTGTTTTGTTTTTTCATGTAATAAAAAGTCCCCCTTCTGTTTTTTTCTACACATACATACATCTATGTATAAATATGCAAATATATGCATATGATAATATAGTTGTACCTTATTGAAACATTTTGCTGTATACTCATCTTCCAATGAGAAATAAATCTTCTCTGATCAAGACTAGAATACCACATTGGACATTTTTGTCTCCATCAATTGAAACATGTAGGCAATTGGTCTTTTAATATTATAAGATGTGTTTTTGAAAATTTGTTATATCAAAGCAAACATATAGAAGTCTCTATTATGTTTTGTGTTGCCTTTGGCTGAAGTTCAAATTTGATTGAATTTAGTGGAAATATTTCTCTGTTATTTTCACTATTCTCATTCTTACTTTTTGGGATTTCAGACTGTCGGATCATAAATCCTTGATAATATGTCTATTACACGTCTTTTTAATATTCAGATCATTTGTTCAAAGAAAAGAAAGAGTGATCATATCTGTCAGAGACAAAGGCTAGTTTTGTAGAAATGTTCAACGGCCTTCCATGCAGAGAACCTCATGAGCTATATAAAAGGGTTTCCTTCTGACTCATCATGAATACCAACAACCCTTATTCGAACACTCTGGTGACTCCAATGGTCACATGTTCACTAGCCTTTCCAAGGTTGATGAGGAAGGAGAAGTTTGCTAATGGTGGCAAGTGTCCAGACCCCCTGATGTGTGTGCCCACCAAGACCACAAATATGAACACTGCTCAGGGCATGGGCCATGCAGTCCACATTAGAGCAAATACTTACACTCGCCTTCATAAACATCATGAGGTCCTTTTGTGGCGACCCCTAAGACCTTCTGACACTTCCCTTTGGACCTTAAAAACAAACCAAGAGAAGGTTTCTTTTTCCTCATATATTCTTGCAAAAAAAATTTTAATTGGCTTGAAGAAGACTCAATACAGATATCTCAAAATTCAACTCACCTTCACCTTCGTCAATAATCATTTATCAGGAGGTATTTGGTTCCATATGGTCTTTTCAATTTTTTTTTTGTCATCAGCATTTTAAGAGATGCATCTTTGAAAACTTCAATGACCAATTGATGTTGAAACTCATGGTCTGAATTGTAACAGACTCTGCTTCCTATGAATGATTTCTCATTTTTAATTTCTCCTGGGTCTTGGTTAAAACATATTCAAGTCTTTCAGGATGTAATTGTCATATTTGTGAAGTTATTTCAAGGACCGGCATAGCAGTTTATTTATACACACTTTGGCATTGGTGTAACGATTGAGTCTTTCTTGTGTGCAATGATTTCAATTTGAACCATGAACATGAGACATTCTATATACACCTATATGTTACATGTATATTTTATATAGATTTTAAATATTTGCCTCACTATCCCAATATCCACATAATACTAATCATCCTACAAATATTAACTTCCATGTCAAATATATATCAATTGTTTCAATATCATCCTAGAAAATGTCAGCTGGAGAATCATGATTGTCATGGATTAATGTGTACATCCTGCTCTTTTGAATTCATCCTTAAAGCTAATGGATGCAGTCTATTTGCAATAGACAGAAAATGGAAAGTGTCCAACACATATGCTGGGGTCACATGGACCTTTGCACTCAGCTCAGGATTCCAATGGAAGAGTCTTTGCTCACATTCTCGGGGTCTCTATGTAAGAAATGTGGTTCAACAGGATCTCAAAACCACAATATCCTTCAAGAAAACACCACTAGTGGTGAGTCTCTAGGGTGTTCCTGTTGATGTGCATCTTTCTCACAAGCAAGAACACACATACATGAGAGAGGTCAGAAGACTCAATTCTGTAAGCATCATCAAGACATCTCACCATGGATTGGAGCCCAGCCCATGTCAGAAGTGAACTCTTTAGTTCCTTAACATGGGGACAATTTTCACTTACTTAACGTAGAAGGTGAGGACTAACTTCTCACATCCATCAATACATTCAAGGTGACGTAAACAGACTCTCATATCTGCATCTTCACTAATCTTCTCTACGTTATCAGCTCCCTTGAAAATGGTGCGCCAGTCCCCAGTGATCTGCAAAGGAAAGGTCCCCTGGGAATGGCTACTGGCTCCTTCTCCTCATCTCTCATCCACACTTATTAGAAAGTGGCAGCTGGTTTTGCTCAGTAGAAAACAACTAACCCAGTCAGGAGGTAGCCAAGCAAGCTCTGCTCTCCAGAGGAAGAATCCCATCAGATAAGGTCAGATTTCCACAGGGAGCATGGAATTGAGAGTCTCTGAAACAGCTGAACAGAATCACCAATTGTATGGGATCTAGTAGGTGACACTGTGGCACCTTAACATTTTATTAATTTACTTACTTCTGGAGGAATGTGATAGTCACAGAAAGAGTAAAAATTCAGAAGTAAAGAAGGATCATCTCATGATTATAGATGTATGTGGACTGAGATGCTCGTAAAATGCCATGTTACTTAAAATTGAGATATTTGGGGAGAAAGAGAGAAAGAAGGAGAGAGGAAGAGATCACCCCCAAGATCAGCCCATCCAGGTACCTCTGCTGGGTCAAACTGGGATGAAGCACAGATCAGAGTGAATCCGAGAGCGAGCAGAAAGGTCTTCATCTTGATGCAATCTGTCTTCCTGTCCTTCAGGAGATCAGGGTAGATAAGCAATTGAAGAGAACGAGATTGATTCCTCTTTATATAGTATTGATGGTTGGCATGAGCAGCAATGGATCCATTGTTTTTCATCGTGAACCTTATGTCTGCTCATTGTTTCCTTGTTGGCTTGGATGGGCTGTCCAGGACCTTCTTTATTTAACCAATGAGAGTAATATTACCAAAGGTTAAGTTCAACCAGATAATTGACCTTTATATAAGACTCATGCACAAAGCCTGTCATTGACTCCAAGGACAGTAATGTTTATTTCCTTTTTGATTCTGATGGCTGATATATATAATTTAGATTCACCTTTTTTCAAGATATACAGCTGAATTCCCCTTGGGTCAACCACCACATAGATCAACCACAGCCAATCACATTGAGAGAATCAGGGCACTTGCTATAGGATCTACACCAATGGTACCTGTGAGGATCGTGTTTATTGAATTTTTGACCCTGGTTTTCTTCTGGAAGTTTGAAAGTCTCTTGTCTATTTCCTATATTTTTGAACCAATTTGATATGAGTTTTGTGCATGGTGAGGGACAGGAGTCCTATTTTATTTTTCTACAAATATCTATCCAGTTTCCCTCGTGACAAGTCTGACTTCCCCAAGAACTTGTTTTTGTCAATATGTCAGACATCAGATGCCTAGGCTCATGTGACTTTGTCTCAGTGTCCTCTGTTCTATTTCTTAGGACTTCATGCTCATATTGGGGAATCACCAGGTTCTTTTTAGTGTACTGCTCTGTAGTATATTTTCAGATCAGGTATTTTGGTGCCTCCTGATCTGATAATCTTGATTATTATTTATTTTCCTGCTCTGGGTCTCTTATTCTTCCAAATGCATTGAAAACTTATATTTCCAATTCTGTGATGAATGTAACGTTTATTTTCTTGGGGAGTGCTCTGAATCTGTACATTGCTTTTAGTAGAATGGACTTTTTTACAATAATATCTGAATATAGAAGAACATGATTGGACCTTCAAATTTCTATAGAGTTCTTCAATTTCATCTTCCAGTGTTCCATGAATTTCATTGTACAGCTCTTCTATCTACTTGCATAGATAATGTTCAAGTATTTAATTTTTTGAGATTATTGTGAATGGAAAAGTTTTTCATGTTTCTTTGCCTGTTGATTTACTGTGGCAGTATAGGACATCTATTAGTTTATACATGTTGAATTTTTGCTGCAGTCTGACTGGGCGCAATTCAGGAGCCACTTGTCAAGCAGGAACACACCCAGCACCAAATCAGCTATCAAGGAATTCCCTCAGAGCCCAACTGCCACCATCGGCTCCTCCAGTGTGCACACTCAACCGGAACCCTTAGGTCCCACTCTTGAGGCCGATTGGCAGGGTCGCATGGGTGGAGCCAAAAGAGTCCCCCAATGAGCAGCTCTGTGGTCTGAAAGGGTGGGGAAACAGCCCAATGAGCATCACCGCAGAGGAGCCAATCAGCTGGAAGTTTGCTGGGCTGCTTTGGTGGCAGCTCTCAACAAATTTGTATCTTTTATCTTGGCTAAACTCATTTATAAACTCTACAGGAATTCTGATGGTATTTTTGCATCTTCTAAATATGATAATACCATCAGCAATCAGAGATATTTGGACTTCTTTTTTTTTCCTATTTATATCTTTTGATTTCCTTTTCTTTCCTGATCACAATGGCTCATGTTTTAAGGACTATATCAAATAGAATCAGTGACACTGAACAGTCTTTTGTGCTTTGTAAATTAAAAGAAAATACTTTCATGTTTTCCTCCATTAAGTATGATATTTACTTTGGGTTTGCAATAAATGTCCTTTATGTCATTGACATAGGTTACTTCAATTAGTATTGGAACTCTAAGTACATTGGTGAGATTCTGTCTCAAAGTAAACTACAAAAAGTCCTAATAATGTGGCTCAGAGGTAAGATTCCCTTGTTTTGATCCCTGGGAACAAAAAAATTCATGAAAATCAAAACATTATGAAAACCTGTGTCCATTCAAAGCATATAAAGTTATGTCGCCTAATATTACTCAAGTGAAACCAGCCATACAATGAAAGGTTAACTCCTTCTGGCCCAGTGAGTTACCCAAGAGATAGAAGATGATGTAGCTCTCTGATAATCAATCAAAGTAATTAAGCCCTTTATTAGAGAGAAGGTGGAGTTTCTGACATGGGCAGAGTTGAATTCCTTGCTGGCCAATTCCTATGTTGAAATCTGTCCCCCAGGTCTGGTGTCCCCAAGAGAGAACTTAGACAGAATGAGGCACTTGGGGTGTGTACTAACTCAGTGTGGATCATGTCCATATAAAAAGAGGAAATGTGAACTTCCAAGGAGCAGCATGGATGGTGGAGAAGAGCCCAGAGACTTCATATCTAGCTGTGGGTGATTCCTGCCCTGGTCTGTGTTTCCTGAATTCACAGCCCCTGATCTTGCCAGAGATTTCCAAGTCCCCAGGCACCTGTCTATACACATGTCACCTGCCTGGTTCTGTCTCTGCTGACTGTCCTTCTGTAGATTTGGCAGCACCCACCCCCCTTCTACTCCAAGGCATCTGTATTAGGGAGATGCATCTCTTAAAGGGAGATTTCTTTTCAAAGGGATAATGTTTGTTTTTCCTGCCATTAGCATTTTATCCACCTCCTAAGGGACAATGACATATGCCAGTACCTTCTGATGATGGCTCTTTGATCATAATGAGACCCTCTGTAATCTTTGGACTCTGTGAATGATGTGTCCAAGTCTGCAAATGGAGACTTTCGTTGGTGATCTCCTTTTGACCTGGCCCCATGTCAGATGTCACCTGTTTCTCTCACACGATGACTAAGAACCACAGTCCCAGGAAATATGGGGAATATTTCTCTAGGGACAGAAGGGACTCTCTCTCAATATTGGTGTTCAGAACATTTCTCAACCTCTGCCCAAACACTCAGGACACTGCCCTGCAGCTCTAACACATAATGATCTGATTGTTATCTGACACTAGGAGGATTCTAACTAATGAGGATCCTTCCCTCATCCCTGTCAGGTGGGCATTGTCTTTACATTCTCTCAGTCTCTATCATGACTTTCCTTTCTCATTTTCCTTAAGCAGTTAACATGCAGCCTGGCCTCCCACGTGACACCTACTTAAAAAAAAATAAATTCACTGCATCAGTGAATTTACTCAGCTGTCTTACTGTGGTGATGCAATGCCTTACTAAAACTATTTTTAGAGGAGGAAAAGTTTATCTGGGCCCATGGTTTCAGAATTTCAAACTGTGGTTAGCCAATTCCATGGCTCTGGCCCAAGGGGAGGCAGAACAAAATGCCTGAAGGGCCTGGAGGAGAAGAGCAGCTCAGGACAGGGCACCAGGGAGCATAGAGAACTCTGCTCACCAGGGACAGGATAGAGACTCCAAAGGCACAACCCAGGGACCCCCTCCTCCAGCCACCGCCCACCTGCCTCTAGTCACCACCCAGTTAGTACATTCAAGTGCATTCATCCATATGTTAGGTTACAACACTCACATCTAATGATGTCACCTCTGACTATTCTTGCATGATCTCACACAGGACCTTTGGAGAGACACCTCATATCTAACAACAGCATACTCACCTCTGTGACGTTACAGCCCAACCTTTCTCCTATCCTCATGTGAAGTCAGTCATCATGCAATCCTCCTTAACTAAAATGACCTCCTGTTTCTTATAGAACATGCTCTTTAATAGATACAGTGAAGTATATGTTTGTGTGCATTTAAATCCTCATTAACTTATTCAAAGGCTCATATTTGAGCATATAAGATCAAATGTAGTAATCAATTAGCAATACATGAATAGCAGGAAAGATATTGAAGAGAACAGAGCAAATCTCTAAGACAGAATTTGCTCCTTCCCAGGAAAGATGAAATCATAATTTTAAAGAAAGAGATTATTTTGTCTTCATATAGATATTCTGAAGTCCTTTAGAAGATGATGTTGAGAACATTCCTGATCTCATTAGGATCTGTGAATATTTAAAAGAAAAAAATAAAAATATGGCAAAGCTGATTTTAGTTGAATAATATTGGATTGTGTTTCAATGAAAATGAAAAATCCACTCATGTGTAGTGGAGTGCAGGGCGGCTCACACACAGCTCTTCTTTCTGGACCTTGTCTGTTCATCGATGGGTTCTACAGGGATCATTTTCATAGGAAAATCTATGTTTGCAAGGTCAACTCTTGCTTTGAGACATTCTAAGGGGCCATTGGATGTGTGCAATAAATTCGAAATTTTGTGCCTGGAGCAATAGTGCATGGTTGTAATCCCAGGGACTCAGCAGGCTGCGGGATGAGGACCTCAATTTCAAGGTGAGTTTCTGAGTATTAGATGCTGTGTCAGAATAAAGATTAACATGGGATGGAGTTGTAACTCAGGGGTAGAGATTCCCTAGGTTCATCCCCTACTTACCCTCCTCCAGAACTGCAGTCTTTGAGAAATCTCCTCTAGGGTTATTGGAGATTTTCCAAAGCAGGGCACTTTTTCACACAGGAATTCACTAATGTTAAGACTATTCCATTCTCCATGACTTCACAGAAAGCTCTCCTACTATCTCCCAATTGATGAACCCCACTCTGAAAACTAAAGGGGTGTTGTTTGATCCATATTTTAAACACATATACTCATGTCAAAAACCTGAAGGAGGGACGATTTCACTCAACAATACAGATGCGAAGTATCATAAGGGGAAGAAAAGTACCTAAGAGAACAAAATATCAGGAAGTACAAACTTCAAGTGTCTGCTCATCAAGCAAGGTCCTTAGGCATCGGGACAATTATCTGGGAAAGAGAAGGGAAGGAAATATCTAGATCAGTGGGGTTGGCAATGCCTACAGATTTGGATTTAGAAATGGAAGATATGAATCAAGCTCCCTGTCCTTTGGTTCATTTCAGAATACTACAGGAACAGGGAAAGCAACTTTACCTGTTTCTATAACATGTCTTATGTTTTCCTTTGGAATGATATTTTCCACTGTCAGCTCTTCAAACTTCACTGAGCTTCTTCACTGAGACTGTCTTCCTTAGCTGCTTCATGTGGGAAAATGCGGAAGAGGTTTCTGTTCGAAAGCATTCTCAGGGTCCCAGGTAGACCAGTTGATCCCACCACCTCCATGCTCTGAATAATAGTACTTCCAGTCATTTATGAGTGACATGGGAAAGTGGGTAAATTCCACTTATGGAGCATCATATCATCTTGTAATCCTTAGGACTACTGAGGACACTCAAGTCTCTTTATTGTGTGAAATCAATCCTGCCTAAGGTTTTTGTACTAGTACTAGCTTTTAGTACAATCTTTATACTAGCTTTAGATAAAAAATGCATTTATGCTTATACTTCTCTCCCGAACTTATAACACAGAATAAATTACTAGAGTGGCTGTAGCTGTAGCTCAGTTGGTAGAGTGCTTGCCTCCCATACACAAGCACCTGGATTCAAATCCCAGCTACAAAAAAAAATATAAATAAATAAATAAATAAATAAATAAATAAATAAATAAAAATCATTATGCTGTGCTTCAGACGATAAATGTCAGTTATACTTACCAGCAAGCACAGTCATATGGGTAACCTTGCCATCTCCATCCACATGTATATTCTAAAATACTATTACACCATCAGACAAGTACTCAATTTTGAAGAAATTTTGCCCTTTGTCTGTGATAGAACAAGAAACACTTCAAAACACTAAATTATCACCTTCCTTAATAAATTCTTTAGTGTGACTTGCTGACAACACACTATTGTGAACCCTTTGGTCCAGAGTAATCTCTGTTTCACTAACATTCCACGTCCTGTGTTAGAATCAGGCACAGAAGCTGCAGAGAGAGGCCAACAATTCCATGTCCCCGTCTGAACATGGTAAAGTTTCCCTGTCCTTGGAATCACCTAGGCCTTCATGGATGGCAAGTGGTTTCCTGAGAGCCAAGATCCTGGTTGCAGTATCTGCAGAATCATGGTAGGAAGTAGTTTTGAAAATTTGTTATTTTCAAGGATAAATATAGAAGTCTCTATTATTTGGGGGTGGCTGTTAGCTGAAGTACAAATAAGGTTGAATTTAGTTTAAATATTTTGCTGTTATTTTCACTATTCTCATTCTTACATTTGGCGATTCAGACTGTTGGATCATAATTCATTGATAATATGTCTATTACACATCTTTTTAATATTCAGATCACTTGTTCAATGAAAACAAGAGTGATCATATCTGTCATACAAGAGGAAATCTAATTTTGAAAATTTTTGTTGTATGGCAAATAGTAGATAGCAATTTGGCAGATTAATTTTTTTTTACATTTATTTACTTAAAGAGGAATGTGATAGTCATAGAAAGAGTTGAAGTACATGAACAGGGAAGGTTAAAATCCTGAATATAGATGTATGTGGACTGAGATGCTCATAAAATCTCATGTCACATAAAATTGAGAAATGTGGGAAGAGAGAGAGAAAAAAGGAGAGTGAGAGATCACTTCAAGATCAGTCTATCCAGGTACCTGTGCTGGGTCCACCTGGGATGAAGCACAGATAAGGCTGAATCTGAGAGCCAGAAGAAAGGTTCTCATCTTGATGAGATCAATCTTCCACTCTGCAGAAGCTCAGGGGAGGTGGGTACTGGACAGAACGAATTGGATGCCCCTTTATATCACATTGGTAACTTGACATGAATCCATTGTTTTCATCCTGAGATCTTCTGTCTGCTCAGTGTTTCCTGATTGGCAGGGATGAGCTCTCTAAGAACTCCTGTTCTTTACCTAATGGTATGGATATTGGAAAAGCTTTAGTTTGGCCAAATAATTGACTTTTACGTATGGCTCTCACACAAAGCCTGTCATTGATCCCAAGGATAGTAATGTTTATTTCCTCTTTGCTCCCCATGGCTGAATGGAAGATAAAGAACAAAGCATCTATTCAAGATTCTGTATCACTTCTCTAACATTTGAGTTGAATGCTCACAGATACTTCTAAAATCAAAGATGGTACCCTGTGGCCTAAACAAATTAGATTATTGTATCTCTACCTCAACTGCAAGGTAACAAGGCATCTCTCAAACAAGTCCGAGTTTAAATTTATATTACAAAAAAAAAAAGATAAAAATCATACAAATGCTAGCCTCTTGCCAATGTATGATTTTGTTTGTTGTGTTTTGTTTTATTTAGATCCATGCTCTTTCAAGTGATCCAGGTGAATTATCCTTGGGTCAGCAACCACATTAGATCAACCACAGCCAATCACTCTGAAAGTATTAGGACACTTGCTATAGGATCTACACCAAGGGCAATGGAGAGGATCCTATCAACAACTAAAATACACCTGTCCATTGGATTTATGACCTGGGATTTCTTCTGGAAGTTTTTAAGTCTTTTGTCTAATTCCTACATATTTGAACAATTTGGTACAGGTTTTTTGCAGGGTGAGGAAAATGGGTCCTATTTTATTTTACTACCAATGGCTACCCAGTTGACCTGCACCATTTTGTAAAGCATCTCTCGTTCTCCAGAATATATTTTTGGCAACGTGTCAAACATCAGATAGCTATAGTCATAGGAATTTGTCTCAGTGTCCACTATTCTATTTTTGGTCTTCATGCCCATATTGGTGGAATTTCCATGCTCTGTTTGCTCTATAGCTCAGTAGATTCCTTTCCAGATCAGGTATTTTGGTGTCTTCTCCTTTGATAGTTTTGCTTACTATTTCTTTCCCTGCTCAGGTTGTCTGATGCTTACAAATGCATTTAAAAATAGAGTGGTTTTGATTTGCATTTCTCTGACTGCTAGAGATGGTGAGCATTTTTTCATGTACTTGATGATTTATTGTATGTCCTCCTCTGAGAAGTGTCTGTTCAAGTCCTTGGTCCATTTGTTGATTGGGTTATTTGTTATCTTATTGTCTAATTTTTTGAGTTCTTTGTGTACTCTGGATATTAGGGCTCTAGCTGAAGTGTAAGGAGTAAAAATTTGTTCCCATGATGTAGGCTCCCTATTTACCTCTCTTATTGTTTCTCTTGCTGAAAAAAAAAACTTTTTAGTTTAAGTAAGTTCCATTTGTTGATTCTTTTTATTAACTCTTGTGCTATAGGTGTCCTATTAAGGAATTTGGAGCCCGACCCCACAATATGTAGATCGGAGCCAACTTTTTCTTCTATCAGACGCAGAGTCTCTGATTTGATATCAAGCTCCTTGATCCATTTTGAGTTAACTTTTGTGCATGGCGAGAGGAGGGGATTCAGTTTCATTTTGTTGCATATGGATTTCTGGTTTTCCCAGCACCATTTGTTGAAGACGCTATCCTTCCTCCATTGCATGCTTTTAGCCTCTTTATCAAATATAAGATAGTTGCAACTTTGTGGATTAGTCTCTGTGTCCTCTATTTTGTACCATTGGTCCACCCGCCTATTTGGGTACCAGTACCATGCTGTTTTTGTTACTATTGCTCTGTAATATAGTTTGAAATCTGGAATCGCTATACCGCCTGATTCACACTTCCTGCTTAGAATTGCTTTTGCTATTCTGGGTCTTTTATTTTTCCATATGAATTTCATGATTGCTTTATCTATTTCTACAAGAAATGCTGTTGGGATTTTGATTGGCATTGCATTAAACCTATAGAGAACTTTTGGTAATATCGCCATTTTGATGATGTTAGTTCTGCCTATCCATGAACAGGGTATATTTTCCATCTTCTAAGATCTTCTTCTACTTCTCTCTTTAGGGTTCTGTAGTTGTCATTGTATAAATCTTTCACCTCTTTTGTTAGGTTGATTCCCAAGTATTTTAGTTTTTTGAGGATATTGTGAATGGAGTGTTTTTCCTCATTTCTGTTTCAGAAGTTTTGTCTGTGATATACAGAAATGCCTTTGATTTATGCATGTTGATTTTATATCCTGCCACTTTGCTAAAATTTTTTTTCCAATTTAGTAAAAATGTCATTCATATTTTAATGGGAAGTGCTATGAATTTATTTATTGCTCTTGGAAAGATGTCTAGTTTTATAATATTAATTCATCTTATCCATTACATGGAATGTTCTTCTTCTATGGTTTTCTTCAATTTCTTTCTTCAGTGTTCTGTGAATTTCCTTGTAGGGCTCTTTTAAAATTCTTGCTTAGATAATTTCCAAGAATATATATTTTTTGTCATTGTTATGATTGGAATGGTTTTCCAAATTTCTTTTCCTGCTGTATTAACTATGGCAGTGTAGGCAGTCGATTGGTTTACATGTGTATCTTGCTACTTTGATAAACTCATTTATACACTCTAGAAGACTTCTGGTGTAGTTTTTAATTTTGTGAATATGATAGTGTTGTTAGCATTCACAGATAGTTGGCTTTCTCTTTTTACTTTTTGTATCTTTGATTTGCTTTTCTTGACTGATCACTTTGGCTAATGTTTCAAGGACTATATGTAATAAGATGGTAACAGCAGACACACTTATATTGTTCCTGAATTATGAAGAAATTCTTTTAGTTTTTCTCCATTTAGTACTATATTGACTTTGGGATTGTCATAAATGGCCTTTATGTGGTTGATATAAGCTCCTTCAATTAATAGTGAGATTCTAAGCAATTTAGTGAGATTCTGTCTCAAAATAAAATATAAAAGGGCTGAGAATGTAGCTCAGTGATTTAGCTCCTCTCATTTTGTTCCATAGTAACAAAGAAATTAAGAATACAATTATATTAAGAAAACCTATGTCCACCCAAAGCAGTGAGAAGTAGGTAGTGTAATATCCACAAAATGAAATCAGCCATACATTTAAAAGTTAACTTCTCCTGAAAAAAGTGATTTACCCAAGACATATAAAATGATGTAGTTATCCGATATTTAATTTCATTAAGCACTTTGTCAGAGAGGATGAAGTCCCTGGTAGGAGCTGAATTGAGTTCCCTCTCTTGCTGGCAGCTGGAAGCTCACAGTGGCCCCAGCAACATCTAGCTGATTGGCTCCTCTGCGGTGATGTTCATTGGGCTGTTTCCCTGCCCTTCAGACTGCCAGCTGATGGCAGGCAATGAATCATTGTGGCTCATCATGAGACCTTGTGTCTGCAAGTGTGTCCTGGTTGGCAGGGATAGGCTGTGGAGGACAATCTTCTATGAAACTAGTGAGATCAGTACTAGAAGCAGCTTAATGTTGAGCAAGTGATCGACCTTTATCTAAGGCAGAAGCACAAAGCCAGCCATTGATCTGTGGACACTAATATTTATTTCATCTTTGACCCTGATTGCAAAAGTGGAAGATGAAGTCCAAAACATCTATTCACAGCTCCTGTATAACTTCTTTAATATTTTGGGAGAATGTTGTAAGAAATTTTCTAGAATCAAAGATGGTACCCGTGGTCTACCAATTAGATTACAACATTTATACCTGGGATAGAAGGTAAGAAGGCACCACTCACATGAGTCTATGATTCAATTTAAGAAGACGTTTCAATAGTAATAATAGTAAACACAAATGCTCTCTCAATCAATTCACAAGTCTTCCTTGGAATTGAGATCCATGTCGTTTCAAGGAATCCAGTTGAATTACCCACATTAGCTTACCACATTAGATCAACCCAGGGTCCATCTCTCTGAAAGTAGTAGGACACAGGCTGTCATGTGTATACCAACCTTAACTGTGAGGATCATGGGGATCCAAACATGAGGATCATGTCAGTATTTGAAGTACACTCAAATATTTTTACCTAATTTACTTCAGGCCGTTATAAAATTTCTTGTCTAATTTCTAAATCTTTGATGCATGTTGATTTGAATTTTCTGTGGGTAGAGAGACGGAGGTCTCATTTCATGTTGCTATAGGTAGGTATTCAGTTTTCTCCAACACCATTTGTTAAAATGGTGGTCTTTTCTCCAAGATATATTTTTGGCAACGTTGCCAAATATCAGATAGCTGTAGGTATATGATTTGTCTCTTGGTCCTATATTTTATTCCTTTGCTCTTTGTGTCAGTTTGATGCCAATATCAAACTCTTTTGTAAATACAGCTCTGTAGTATAATTTCAGATAATGTCACCTGCTTTGATTTTCTTCCTTATTATTTCTTTACCTTTTCTGGGTCTCTTATTCTCCCAAATAAATTTAAGGATACATTTCTAATGCTGTGAAGAATGTCATTGTTATTTTTACAGGGATTGCATTTAATCTGGATATTGCTTTTGGTAGTATGGCCATTTTTAAAATATTAATTTTGGCTATCCAAAAACATGGGCTGTCCTTCCATCTTCTAAGATCTTCCTCAATTTCTTCTTCAGTTTTCTATAAATTTCACTGCAGTGCTTTTATACCTATTTGTTTATATTAAGACCTAAACATTTAATTTTTGAGGTTATTGTGAATGGGATGATTTTTCCTGATTTCTTTCAATGCTGAATCACTGTGGGAGGATAGGAAATCCACTGATTTTGTATGTGTTGATCTGTATCCTGCTACTTTGATAAACTCATTTATAAACTCTAGAATAGTCTTCTGGTAGAGTTTTATGTATTTTCTAGTTAGAGGATAATATCTTCGGCAGAGATAGTTTGACTTCTCCTGTTTGTATCCCCTTGATTACCTTTTCTTGTCTCATCACTCTGGCTAGCATTTCAAGGATTCTATTCTCACAAATACAATTTTTTTAGAATGGACAGCCTTTTTTGTTCCTGAATTTATAGTAAATGTTTTTAGTTATTCTTCCTTTTAGTACAATACTGACCTTGAGTTTGTCATAAATGACCTTTACAATAAAGAGTTAGGCTCTGAGAAAGTATTGGGATGCAGACTCAAAATGAAATACAAAAAGGGATTGGGATATGAATCAGTCACTAAGCTCTCCTGTGTTCAGCACTTAGGACTATATATATATATATATATATATATATATATATATATATATATATGTATGTGTGTGTGTGTGTGTGTGTGAGTGTGTGTGTGAGTGTGTGTGTGTGTGTGTGTGTTTGTGTGTAATTGACAATCAAAATATATTTTGAAGACATATGTTCATCTAAAGCATATAAAAATATGTAACAGAATATTAGATAAATGAAACCAGGAATACATTTGAAGGTCAACTCATCCAGACCAAGTGATTTGCCCAAGAGATATAAGATTAATTAAGCATTTCATCAGAGAGAAAGTGAAGTTTCTGAGATGGGCTGAATTGAGAGCCCTGCCTGCAAATTTCTATGTTGAAATTTGTCCCTGAAGAGCAGTGTCCCCAGTGGCTAATCAAGCTAAAATGAGGCCCTTGGGGTATGTATTAATTCAACTTGGATCATGTCCATAGAAAAGGGGGAAATGCAAACTTGCAAGGAAGAGTATGGAACCTGAAGAAGAGAGAGAATACCATGTGATCCCAGGACAAGATGGCGGCCACCAGCTTCTGCAGGAGGATTAATCAAGAGAATCCAGGCTTCTAGACAGAGGGAAAGTGTTGCAGACAGACGACCATCTGTTTTAGTCAGCTTTTTTTTTGTCACTGTTATTAAAAGATCCTATCATAACAATTACAGAGGACAAAGAGTTCATTTGGGGGTTCATAGTTTCAGAATTCTCAGTCCTTAGACAGCAGGCTCCATTCACTGGGGCTCAAGGTGAGGCAGAACGACCTGGTGGAAGAGTGTGGTAGAGGGAAGCAGCTCACATGGAATCAGGAAACAGA
The DNA here is from genome assembly GCF_045843805.1 of Urocitellus parryii. NCBI lineage: Eukaryota > Metazoa > Chordata > Mammalia > Rodentia > Sciuridae > Urocitellus > Urocitellus parryii. Next base: position 1,868,329 of record NC_135548.1, read on the forward strand.
GAGACAGAGTCTCCAGACTCCAGATTTAAAAAAAATAAATAAAACTACACCCCAAAGCCATGCTCCCAATACCCATCTCCTCCAGCCAAATGTCAGCTACCATCAGTTAATCCCATTAGGGATTAATTCACTGATTAGGATAAATGTATAATCCATTCATTTCTGCTCCAAATCCTCTTGCATTCGCTCACATGTGAGCTTTCAGAGGACACCTCCCATGCACACCATCACAGCTTCCCATTGTCTTTGATCCATTAAAAAAACACTAACTCTCACCATTATGTTCAGATGCCATTCATAAGATCCTTTGGAACCTACCTATAGTTCAGCAAGTTTGGTTAAGTCCTAGATTCCTGGGAGCTTTTTAAATGAAAATGCTCATGTCCTCCAAGCCCTTCCTTTTTATTACTGTGAAGAGTGTAAGGGATGAGTCAGTGCCTGGGGCTGGCATGACAAACTCCCAACCTGATGGTTTACAGAGCAGATTTTATCTTCTCACAGACCTGGAGGCTGAGGTCAGAGTCAGCTCCTTTGATTCTCCCAAATGAAGCTGTTCAGCTGGAACATTCTATGAAAAGAGCTTTGTCTCCTACGTGGAACATTGGTTATTTGGAGGTAGATGGTAGGGTGGACATTAGGCATTCTGCCACCACAGTGGGGACTGATGCTTTATAACAGAAGCGTCTATAATGTTTCTTTAATCATAACAAGACTCTCTGTAACCTTTAGGCTTTGAGAATAATGTGAACAATTCTTCATCTGTCATCTTTACTTGGTTTCTGTCCTCTGCCTTGGCCTCATGTCAGATTGTACCTGTCTCTTCTATAGTGTTGACTATGAAACATAACTATTGATAAATGTTGGGGATATACCCCTAGGGAACAGGAAAAACTTTCTAAATTGAATTTTTGAGGACATTTTTGAACCCAGGCCCAATCACCTGCAGCACATTCATGCAGCTCAACCACATAATAATTTGAATATTTTCTGACATCAGGGCAAAGTAGACTGTAAAAATATTCTGGTTAACCAAGATCCTTCCCTCATTTATGTCAGGAAGGACATTTGCATTGCATCCTGTAAGTTCCTACCATGAGTCTTCTTTATTTTAACCTATTCTAACCATGCAGATGACTTCTCAAGTGATATGTGATAGATAATTTTCATTGCATCAGAAAATATTTTTTGAAAAAAAATATTTTTTTCAAAACTATGACCAAAAGACTTGACAAGAACAATTTTAGAGGAGCTAAAATATATCTGGGGCTTATAGTTTCAGATGTTCACTCCATATACGGCTGGCACCATTGCTCCTGGCCCAAGGGGAGCAGAACAAGATGGCGGCAGGGCCTGGAGGAGGAGAGCAGCTCAGAAGAGGGCACCAGGGAGCAGAGAGAGCTCTGCTCACCAGGGACAGGAGAGAGACCCCAAAGGAACAGCCCAGGGACCCTCTTCTGCAGCACATTTCACATGCCTATAGTCACCATCCAGTTAACTCATTCAAGTGGATTAATCCAGTATTATATCACAACTCCCATTACCTAATTCTTTCACCTCTGAACTGTCTTGCATTATCTCATACATGAGTTTTTGCTGGACCCCTCCTCTGTAAACCTTACCACATTCACATCTGTGATGTTAGAACTGATTATTTCCTCTGTATTCAGGAGTCATGAGGCACTTTTGCCACTAGGTTTAACTAAAATAACCATTGTCTTCTACACCCAGCTGTTTAGTGTTTTCATTGGCGTAGGAATTTCTGTGCATGGAAATTCTCATATATGTCTTCAAAGACACATATTTGTGCATATAATATTCAATTTATTTAATCAATTATGAATTCAGAAAAAGCAGGTGAGACATAGAATCCATAAGACACAGACACAGACACAGACACAGAATCCATAAGACACAGTTTGAAATTTCGCAGAAAAGAAAAAAATAATTTTGAATTGTGGACAATATTTTTTTGTTCTTCATATAGATAAATCTGAAGACTTGGAGAAGATAACTTTGAGACTATTCTTGATCTTATTAATATCTGTGAGGGTGCAAAAAATACATTGAGATGTACAAGCTGATCTTAATAACATGATGAGGGTGAGTATTTGAATAAAAAGACAAAGTTGTAAAATGGACAAACACTGACACACTTTTCTTCTCACTGAACATGGTAGGTTCATGTTCTACTGGGATTGGTTTTATATGAAAATGTACATTTATGCAACTATGGGCAACTCCTTGAGAGTTTCTAGGTTGCATTCTGAGGCATGCAATGCATTAAGAAACAAGTGCTTGGAGCAGTGGTGCATGCCTAGAATCCCAGTGACTCTGCAGGCTGAGGCAGGAAGATTCCAAGTTTGAGGCCAGCATCTATATCTTAGACAGATGCAGTCTCAGGATAAAGAATAAGGAGGGTTGGAGGGCATTTCAGTGGTCATGCTCTGGGTTCAATTTTTAGTACCACACAACAAAATTTTAAAAAGTGTGCCTTTGAGAAATCTCCTCTTGAGTTATTGAAGATTTTCCCACTACAAGATACTATTCACAATGGGATTTACCAGTGTTAATATTATTTGATGGCAGAGTACTTCATAAAATTCCCTCAACCTTTCTCCAAATTGAATAACCACACTCTTTACCCCAAGGTAGTCTTGCTTGTTAACGTTTTAAACACATACACTCATCTCAGCCCCCTTCAAGGGGGACAATTTCACTACTAAATATTCATACCATCTATCACAAGCGGGAAATTTTTAACAGAACTAAGAGTCACGGGATACAAACCTCAAGAATCTCCTCATCAACAAGTTTCTTAGGTAGGAGGACAATCATCTGTGAAAGAGAAGAAAACAGAAATCATGATCACTGGGGTTGCTCAATGTCTACGGACTTCCATTTTGTGAATGGAGGATCTGAATAAAGTTCCCTGTCCTTGGTTTCATTTCAGATATCTGTCTATACTGCAGGAAGAGGGAAAGTGACTTTACCAGTGTCTGTCACATTTCTGATGTTTTCCTTCGAAATGTTCATTTCCACCATCAGCTCTTCAAATTTCTTCTGTTCCTCCTCACTCAGACTGTTTTCTTTTGCTATGGTTCAAAGTGGATAATGCAGACGGGGTTTCTGTTAGAAAGCGTCCTCTGGGTCACATATGGTAACTATTTTTCCCACCATTGCCATGCTGTGTCTAATACTACTCTACCAGATCACTCTTGGGTGACATGAAAATATTGTGAATTCCACATATGGAACATTCTATCATTGTTGAGAGCCACAGCCAAAGGGGCCCCAGCAAACTTCCAGCTGCCAGCAAACTTCCAGCTGCAGGCTGATGATTGGCTCACAGCGGCCCCAGCAACATCTAGTTGATTGGCTCCTCTGCGGTGATGTTCATTGGGCTGTTTCTCTGCCCTTTCAGACCACGGAGCTGCTCATTGGGGGACTTCTTTGGCTCCGCCCATGTGACCCAGCCAATTGGCCTCAAGAGCAGGAGGATTGTGGCAGGTGGTGAGATTTGTGTGGGTGAGAGGCTTGTGGAAGCCGGTGGTGGTAGTTGGGCTCTGAGGGTTTTTCCTGAGGAGCTGTTTTGTTTGGCTTGTGTGGTTCTAAAAATAAAGTTCGTTTCTTTTGACAACTGGCTCCTGAATTGTGCCCAGCCACACTGCGGCAATCATGGTCCAGTTCTTATGATTACTGAGGACATTGAAGACCATTTAGTTTGTCAATGTGATATTGCCCAAATCTTATGAATTCTCTAGAATATATTCTGGATCTGAGAATTTAAAATTCTTCTACATTGTGGCTTTTTATTTTCCCTATGTCTACATATGAATCCATTCCCTGGTGTTCTGGACCTCTAGTCCAATATTCAATATCCAGAGAGCAGATGATCTGAACTTTTCATGGAGCACATTACCATGGTCCTCTCTGCTAATCAAACAGAAACAAATGAATAGTATCTCTTCTTTCATCTAAGAAAAAATAAACTTCTACCCCCACCTATTTGACACGTGGATCTGATACCATGATTCTGCATGTTGACCTGTAATTTGTTACGATGTGTGAGTCCAAACTCTCTATTCTTAGAAGACCTGGGAACATTGTATGTGAATAGATGATATGATTCTTTATTTCATGAACAATACATGTAAGCTTTGCCACTGTTCAAAAACTTATGGTAAAACAACAATTTTATGTGCACGATGTATTTTGTCATGAATTCTGAAACAAGTCTACTGATTCTAAATTTTATACATACGTATTTTTCCATTTCATTTTCTATTTTTCTTCGTATGCAAGCCCCACATTTCTCTCCTTTACCAACAAAATAGAAAAAAAAATACCTATGCTATTCTCCAGAGGGTAAAAGACATGATACTCACCAAGAAGCCCAGTAATGTGTCTAACTTTGCCATCTTTATCAGTATTTTCATTATATATTGCCATGACTCGATCTGAGACGTACTTGATTTTGAAGAAATTTTTACCTGAGTCTGGAAGGGAAAAAAATAAATATCTCAAAACTCAATATAATCACTTTTTAAAAAAATCTATTTTCTATTACTTGCTTGTAACACTTTAATGTGGTCCCTTCCATTCATAATAACTCCTATTTCACTAAAATGGCACTTCATGTGTTATAACCAGATAAGTTGCTACAGATCCAGGGAAGCAATTCCAGATCCCAATCTTCAGATGGTCAAGATTCCCAGTCTTGGAATTGCCTAGTCATTAATGGATTGAATATTGTTCCTTGGAAGCAACGATCCTGGCTGAAAGATTTGTAGGAAGATGGTAGATGGGCAGCTCCTACTTGGTTAATCATCTCACAAAAGCAAATTTTCAAATTTTCAGCAATTTTATGACTCAATGGTCAGGCCACCCAGTATTATAATGGAACTCCACCAAAATAGACTGGAATATATTGTGTTGATCTTAAATATTCAACTTATCACCTTGTCTTGTATATATATATATATATATATATATATATATATATATATTTACATAATGTTGCTGTATATTTATATTAAAATAAAAATAAATGTGTCAGACAAAGATGATAATATCAAATATACATTTTCTTTCCACAAAATAACATATTCAGGTCATTTAATATTTATACAATTGGTGTTTGAAATCCAGTCACTTGATATTATGGATACAGAAGTCTGTATTAATGTTTTGTTGGATTTAAGTAACATTCAAATTATGTTTAATTTAGTATGAACGTTTGGGTTGTTACTTTATCGATGTCCGTTCTTACCTTTGGAGTTTCAATCAGACGGTAATACTGTGTTAGTGTACCTATTACATATCTTCTTAATATTTAAATAGTTTATTGAATAATATGACAGTGTGATTCTATTGTTAGACTAAAGGAAGACGAGTTATAAAATAACTTTTATAATTTAAGGCTACTTTAGAAAGCTCTCCATGCCAGAAAAGCCCATGATATATATATATATATATATATATATATATATATATATATATATATATATATACTCAGGGAACCATCCTGACATATAATTAATACCAACATCCAACATGGCAACCTGAGATGACACATACCTTACCCTGACTCTGTCTGATGACTCAAATGCTCACAAGTTTACCAGTATTTCCAAGGTTGCATAGCAAATAAAAGCAGTAAGAGTGACAGTATCCACACACCCTGAAGTGTGCAATCCCCAAGACCCTGCACTGGAACACAACTGCAGGCTTGGATCATGCAGCACACAAAAGAGCAAATACTCACAGTCAGCTTCATAGACATCATCCTGGGCTCTCTTCCCCACAAATATGAACTTATGGTACTTCATCTTCCACCTTCAAGACAAACCAAGAGAGCACACACTCCTTTTTCCTCATCTCTTCTTGCACACTCCTTTATATTTGCTTTGTACAACTGTAGGCATTGCAGTGCATTCGAGGTGGTCAAAACCATCCATGATTTCACTCAGACACAGATGCAATGTCTGCACATTCTGGAATTCGCTTTGTTTTTCTAGGACAGGTTTTCTCAACCTGGACTTTCTCAACCTGATTATCTTCTAGGGGGTTAATTCATGTTGGTGTTGGAGACTGCTGGGCATTGTCCATGAAAACATGTTTATCTACATATATACCATGCATATATGTTGCTTACATACATCTTAAAATATATGTGTATATATATATATATATATATATGTGTGTGTGTGTGTGTGTGTGTGTGTGTTCATACAAGTATTACATTAATATTATATACAGATTTATATATTTCCCATATACAGATCAATGCGTACACAATACTAACAATTCTCTAAATACTGACTTTTAAAAATACGTATTTGTTGATTAAATATTGACTTTCAAAACGTCAGCTGCAGGATCATGACTGACAGGGGTAAATGTAGGATCCTGCCTATTGAAGTCATGCTTTAATCTGATTGGGATGCCACTATTTCCAATAGTTGTAAAATGGCAAAGATTCCAATACAGGTCCTGGGGTTCTGATGGCCATTGGCACTGGGTTCAAGCTTCCAAGGAGAGAGTCTTTCCTTCCTGCCTCTGAGTCTCTGTAGTGAGTGGTGTGGTTCAACATGAGTCACAACCACAATTTCCTCTAAGGAAACACCACTGCATGAGATTCACTGGGGTCCCCCTACTGAAGTCCTTGCTTGTTCCTCACAAGCCTACAACACAGGTCCATGAAGAGGGGTCAGAAGACTCAATGCTGTGAGCATCATCAAGACGTCTCACTGTGGATTTGAACCCAGATCACATGTCGGAGGTGAGCTCTCTTGTTCCTTTAGGTTTAAGAGAGTTTCACTCACCTGATGTAGAAACCGAAGGCAATCTCATGACAGTCCTCACTACTTCCTGGTGACGCAGATGGGCTCACAGCTCCCCATATTCATTGATCGTCTATGGATCATCAGTAGCTAGGAGAACCATGCACCAGTACCCCGTGATCTGGAGAGGAAAGACCCCATTGGAGTGGATACTGACTCTTCTTTCTCTTCTCTCACCCACACTTATCACAACCATCAGACACTTTAGGTTAGAAGAAAATAAATAAATCCAATTTTTTGAGAGCTTTCCACCAAGTAGAATCGTATCAGATAATGTCATGAGTCAGAGTCCCATAGAAGGTCATGAGACAGATTCCCACAGAAGGTCATGTGAGAAATTCCCATAAAACTGAGAGATTTTGGAAGAAACAACATGATATCGCCAAATATGATGGAAACTCCAAGAAATACACTGGTAACTTAACTTTATTAAAATATTATTATGATTATTTTACTTGAAGAGCCATCTGATGGAGAAATACAAAGAGTTGATAAAAGGATTATATCATGAGAGGAGAGAGAACCCCCCATATCAGCCTAAACATGGTACCTCTGCAGGGGTGTACTGGGATGAGACACAAAACAGACCAAATCTGAGAGCTAGCAGAAAGATCTTCATCTTGAGGAGATGTGTCTTCTGATTTTGCAGGATCTCAGAGTAGCTGAGTGCTTGGAGAGAATCATAGTGATGTGACTATATATAGCACTGGTGACTTGGCACGGCAAGCAATGAATCATTGTGGTTCATCATGAGACCTTGTGTCTGCAAGTGTGTCCTGGTTGGCAGGGATAGGCGGTGGAGGACAATCTGCTATGAAACTAGTGAGATCAGTACTAGAAGCAGCTTAATGTTGGGCAAGTGATCAACCTTTATCTAAGGCAGAAGCACAAAGCCAGCCATTGATCTCTGGACACTAATAATTATTTCATCTTTGACCCTGATGGCAGAAGTGGAAGATCAAGTCCAAAACATCTCTTCCCAGCTCCTGTGTAACTTCTCTAATGTTTGCTAGAAACATTCTAGAATCAAAGATGGTACCCGTGGTCTACCATATTAGATTACAACATTTATACCTGGGATAGAAGGTAAGAAGGCACCACTCACATGAGTCTATGATTCAATTTAAGAAGACGTTTCAATAGTAATAATAATAAATGGAAATACTTGACCCTTAATCAATTTATGAGTCTTCCTTGGAAGTGAGATCCATCTTCTTCCAAGTTATCCCACTTGAATTATCCCCATTAGCCACCCTAGATCAACCCAGGGACAATCACTCTGGAAGTAGCAGGAGACATGCTCTCATACGTATACCAACCCCAACTGTGAGGATCATGTCAATCGTTAAATTACACCTATATGTTGACCATGGTTTTCTTCTAGTAGTTATAAAATTTCTTCTAATTCCTAAATCTTTGATGCATATTGATTAGAATTTTCTGTAGATAGAGAGAAGGATGTATAATTTCATATCCTTACAGATATTATCCAGATTTTTTTCTGACATCATTTATTAAAAGGCTCTATTTTCCCCCAAGATATATTTTTGGCAACGTTTTCATATATGAGATAGTTGTAGATATGTGAATTTACCTCTGTGTCTTCAACCTTAGTCCTTTGTCTTCATATCCACTTTCATGGCAATACCATAATTTTTTGATCACTAACACTCAGTAGAATGATTTCAGATCCGTATTATGACATCTCCCGCTTTGATTTTTTTCTTTAGCTCTTCCGGGTCTCTTACTCTTCAAATAAGTTTTAGGAATTTTTTTTTTGTAATTCTTTGAAATATGTTATTGGTATTTTATAAAAGATTGCATTGAAAGTGCTTTTTGATTTTGGCAATATGGCCATTTAAAAAAATATCAATTCTACCTTTCAAAGGACATGGAATATTCTTCCATGTTTTAAGATCTCTTCAATTTCTTTTTCAGTCTTCTGTAAATTTTATTGTAGGGTTCTTATACCTACTTGCTTAGTTTAATAGGCAAGCTTTTAATTTTTTGACATTATTGGAATGGGATGATTTTTGCAGATTTCTCTCTTCACTTAATTACTGTGGGAATATAGGAAATCTATAGATTTTTTTTTCCGTGTTGATTTTCCATCCTGCTATTTTGTTAAACTCATTTATAAGCCCTAGAAGATTTCTGATAGAGATATTTGCATCTTCTAGTTATAGCATAAAATCATTGGCAGAGAGAGTTCATCTTCTCTTTCTATTTGCATCTCCTTGATTTCCTTTTCTTGCCTTATCACTCTGGCGAATGTTTCAAGGACTATATTGACTAGGATTAATGAGAGTGGACATCCTTTTTTTGTTCATAGATTTAGAGGAAATGCTTTCACTTATTTTTCCATTTTGTACCATGTTGACCTTGGGTTTTACATAAATAACCTTTACAATCCATAGTGAGGCTCTGAGCAAGTTAGTGACACCCTGTCTCAAAATAAAGCATAAAAAGTGCTGGGGATGTGGCTCTTTGAAGTACACATTCCAAGAGCCACATGGTAAATTCCCCTGGATTCAATATTCAGTACCATGTGAGCCCAGGACAAGTTGGCGGCCATCAGCCAGCCCAGGGGCTAATTCAGGAGAATCCAGATTTGTGCTTGGAGGGAAAGTGTTCCAGACAGATGGGCATCTTCTTGAGTCAGTTTTGTGCCTCTGTGACTAAAAGACCCTACAAGAGCAATTGTACAGGAGGAAGAGGTTATTTGGGGGCTCAGAGTTTCAGAGGTCATAGTCCATAGACAGCAGGCTCCATTCCTTGGGGCTCAAGGTGAGGCAGAACAACATGGTGGACGAGTGTGGCAGAAGGAATCCACTCAAATGGAGATCAGGAAGCAGAGAGATACTCAACTCTCCAGATACAAAGTCTATATCCCAAAGCCACGTCTCCAATGCCACCTTCTCCACCCACACCCCACCTGCCTCTAGTTACCACCCAGTTAATCCCATTAGAGATTAATTCACTGATTAGGTTAAAGCTAGAATCCAATTATTTCTGCCCCACACCTTCTTGCATGAGCTCACACATGAGATTTTGGAGGACACCTCACATCCAAACCATAACAGCACCCCATTGTCTTTGATCCATGAAAAGAAAAATATGAACTCTCCCCCATTATGTTTAGATGCCATTCATAAGACTCTCTGTAACCTTTAGGCTTTGAGAACGATGTGTACAGTCCTTCAACTGTCACCTTTACTTGGTTTCCGTCCTCTGCCTTGGCCTCGTATCAGATTGTACCTGTCTCTTTCATGTTGATGACTGAGAACCACACTCTTGGGAAATGTTGGGGATATACCCCTAGGGACCAGGAGAAACCCTCTAAATTGGATCATTCTGGACATTTTGAACCCAAGCCCAACCTCCTGCAGCACATTCATGCAGCTCAACCACATAAAGAGTTGGATATTTGCTGATCTCAGGCCAATATCGACTCTGAAAATATTCCAGTCGACCAGGATCATTTATGTCAGGAGGGACATTTGCATTGCATTCTCTGAGTTTCTCTCATGAGTCTGTCTTTCTTTCTTTCTTTCTTTCTTTCTTTCTTTCTTTCTTTCTTTCTTTCTTTCTTTCTTTCTTTCTTTCTTTTTTCTTTCTCTTTATAACCTATTCTGGCCATGCAGCCTGACCTCTCAAGTGATATGTGATTATTTACATTGCATCAGAAAAGTCTATTTTATTCAGCTTTTTCAAACCTATGACCAAAAGATCTTACAAGAACAATTTTAGAGATGCCAAAATACATCTGGGGCTCATGGTGTCCAAGGTTCAGTCCATAGTGGGCTGACTCCATGGCTCTGGCCCAAGGGGAGCAGAACAAAATGGCGGCAGGGCCTGGAGGAGGAGAGCAGCTCAGGACAGGGCACCAGAGAGCAGAGAGAGAGGAACCGGCCGGGGACAGGATATAGTCCTCAACAGAAGGTTTTCAAGGACCCACTCCCTCCAATCTGTTTCCTCCTATAATTTCCACCCCCTCTCAGTGGTTCATTCACCTATGAATATGTCAATGGATTAATCCACTCATGAACTCAGAGTGCTCAGGATCCAATCCTTTCCCCTTTGGTAAAATTCAGATAAGCTCACGTCAGGGTCAGCACGTTGCCAACATCCCAATACATGATGCAGATAACAATCTCCTGGTCCATCCCAAGAGTCACCTTCATCTCCAAGAACTTCATGGTCAAACCCATTTTTTTGTGTTAGCACAAAGCACGGAGGAGGGAGAGAGGACAGAAGTAGAGGAGCCTCTTTGGATTGAAGAACGGGCCCAGGGTGGGGATTGCAGAGGGAGCCAGCTTTGCAGATGGGCCTCCGAGACCTCCTGCTGCAGAGAGGTTTCTTGATCTAGAGCCATGGATGCTCTCTAAGGTCCATCCTGGAGTTGGGGCTGAGACTGCATGCTGCCAAGGTGAGGCAGTCAACCAAGGTGTCCATCAACAGGGAAACGGATAAAGCTGAATGCATTCAGCTCTAAAAAAAGAGAAAGGTTTGTCATCTGTGGAAAGATGGGTATGGCTTCGGGATTTTTACAGATTTTAACAGCAGGGGAGATGGGTGCAATGGCACACACCTGTCATCCTATTGGCTTGGGAGGCTGAGGTAGGAGGATTGCAAGTTCAAAGCCAGCCTCCGCCAAAGCGAGGCCCTAAGCAGCTCAGTGAGACCCTGTCTCTAAATAAAATGCAAAATAGGGCTGGGGACGGGGCTCAGTGATTGAGTGTCTCTGAGTTCAATCCCTGGTACCTCTTCCCTCAAAAAAAAAAAAAAGAAAAAAAAGCAGGAGACACATCATTCAATCCAACAGATGGGTAATACTAAGCACTAAAATCCAGTTTATCACCGGAGCTAAAATTAAACAGGAACGAAAAGGCAAATATTCCTTAGTGGCTCTTGCAAAAACCCGTACTGGGGAAAAATAACAGAAAGCACAGTTGTTCTCTCACATAATTAAGCGAATTGTGACTTGCATTTTGCTGAAATATTAAATGTCAAAATTAAACCATTATATTCAAAGTCCATCAGTGATAATAGTTAAAATTAAGACTCTTGATAATGCTCAATTTTGTTTTTAACTAAGGGTTAAGCCCAGGAGTGCTTAACCACTGAGCCACATCCTCAGCCCTTTTTTATTTGTTCTTAATTTGGAGACAGGGTCTCGCTAGGTTGCGTAGGACCTTGCTGAGTTGCCGAGGCTGGCCTCTGCTACTTTCTGATCCTCCTGCCTCAGCCTCCTGAGCCACGGGATGAAATATTACTTATGATCCTTAGAAGTGATTTTTTTTTAGCAAGCAGGTCACAGGATGCCACATCGGCAAATAAATAAAAAAAAAATTGAGAATCTGCAACTTCCAAATCCCTCTAGAACACACCTCCACTGTTCATGAAAGGTGAAGAAGGTCACAATGAAGATCAAGGTCACAGTGAAACCTTCAGAGAGAGAGAGAGAGAGAGAGAGAGAGAGAGAGAAGCTCTATCTGTGGTCCATGATTGTAATCTATCACCTTGAGAATTGGAGACCTTGAAGCTGTCAATCAATCAATCAATCAATCAACAAAACTATGCAGACTGTCAGCTGGTACTAACTATATACTGGGTAGACGCCTCCCTTCATGGAATATGGGTTTGCTTGTATACTTTACCTCCAATCTCACAGAGCTCTCATCAAATGCAGTTAAAAGAAAAGGGCTTCTCAGACTCTAGTATAAAGATGTGATTATATATTTGTTTTTAAAATTAATAATCTTAGTGATTTCCCATTGTCTTCCAAGGGTTGGGGATGAGGCTCAGTTGGTAGAGAGTTTGCCTTGCATGCACAAGGCTCTGGGTTCAATCCCCAGCTCCATACATAAATAAATACAAAAATAAAAACAAAGCCGTCTTCCAATTGCCTTCGAACTGCTTTTTCTTGAGGGGTTACTATGTGCCGTGACTTCAGCTAAAGTTGATGAAGAGTTCTGAATAATACGAAATATCATATGCACAAGGTAACGTGGCTGACTATGAGCCATGCATTCCTGTAGCAATTTGCAAATGTGCATTTAATTCTCATAATAGCCCCATACGAACCATTCTGTTGGCATCAAATGGCAAAGAAGCCTATAAAAAAAGGAATTGAAATCACTCCTTGATTATCTAACGGGCTCACCTTCATATCTATATTATATTTGAGATCTTTTTGCTGTGATATTTTCTCACTTTCTGCACGATTAGAAGTATCAAAACAGAATGCTGGAGGTCTCTTGCTATTTTTGCAATATCTAGTGTTTGCCTTTAAGAGCCTTAAATATATTTACTTACTAGGTTTTAGAGGCATAGGAAAAAGTGAAGCTATAGTACAGATATTCCACAATGAATCCCACTTTAATATAGTTATAATTCAGTAAATAGAAAATAATACTAGGAGGAAGAGCAGGAGAGGAGATCAAATAGTTCATGGCCAGGAAGCAGGTCAGGGCATAGGGTGGTACTTAAGTGAGGTGGGTCGAATTATGTCCTGCTCACCTACAGATAGGGCACCGTGAATTCTGCTATGATGAATAATAATAATAATGCACCAAAAAATTAATAAATAGGACATTTAGTTGATTATATATATATATATATATATATATATATATATATATATATATATATATATAAATCTACAGAGCAACCATAGGAATTAGGAAATGAATTTGCAAGATTGCAAACTTAATTGCATTCCTGTGTGCCCTGGAGGATCAAAGGGATCTTTCAACAAGATCCTGTTTATATGACTGAAAACATCATCCTAGCATTGAAAAAAAAAAAATTCATCTCCTAAAGAAGAAGAACGCCTTTCATCTTGGGGCTGGACCCTTTCACAGGTTGACATTTGTGTGATCTGGAGCCAATGCATACGCTAAATAGGGCTTCCCAGTTGGAGGTAGGGGACACAGAGAGTCCCTTGCCCTCAGATTAACCTCGAGAGCCGGTGGTTGCCAAGGGCAAGTTCCTCTTCCTCCTTGGGGTCATTTGACTATTGCAAAATCTGGGCGCTCCGCCAAGGAGCCTGGCTGCGGCTGGAGCTGGGGTTGGCTCGGAGCCCTGCGCAGGTCTAAGTGCCTCAAGGAGGACCAGCGCCACCTGCTGGCCACTCCCGGGAACGGCGGCCGGTGCGTCCCGGGCTGCGGTTTCCCCAGGGAGCTTGGCCGCATGCCCAGGGAATGCAGCCAGCAGAATTCCCCACCTGTCAATCAAACCAGAGGGGAGGGTCCACTCCTAAGAGATAGGGCTTGCAGAAAAAAGGAGGAGAAGGAGGGGAAGATTGCACAGATACAGTATTTTATATTTTTATCTTCATTAAAAATCCGTTTCACATTAATTAGTATTTTATATTTCATCTTCATCCAAAATCCATTTCAAATTAATCGATCACTAAAGCACGATTTCATATTTTCTAATAATACATCTGCATTGAAAACTCTGTTCCAAAATAATGGATCATTAAAACCCACTTCACTAATGGGCGAATGCTTTTGTGGATTGGAAAACGTTTTCTGGTGAGCTCCAACAGCTAAAGTTGTCATGATTTTACTTTCCTGGGTGATGCGAAACGTGCAAAGCAAATGCCTCTTTTTTTTTTTTCCAACATATTTAGAGTTCTTTGTAAAATAATACACTGCCGGCTACTTTTCTTGGATCTATGAATGATGGGCACTTGGTGGAGACCTTTGGCCTAAAGAATAAAATCCCACGATCAACTCCACTTTTGCCAATTTAAAGACATAACGATCCATCGGTGATACACAAAGGACTGGCAGACTCTCTGGTGCTCAAAGGACCTGGATGCTGTGCTCGAAGGACCTGGAGGAGATGTGTGTACTTCCAATTTAATCAGCAGTGTTCTTCAAATTTGCTCGATGGCTTTTTAAAAGTAAGCACCAAGCCTTGGCTGTGAGCAATTAGATGTTTGCTTTTTTTTTTTTCTATAAGAAACAAGGATATTTTGAGTTATTAATCAGAAGGACAGACATCGCTTGGCACTCGGTATCTCTGTCTCTGCAGGATCCATCCTGCAAAAGCCATTATGTAAGGGTGCGGTTTGCGGATTGACTTAGAAAACTCTGTGTGGACAGAGCACAGAGTCTTGATAATTGCACAACACCTGTTTATTGTCGGCTCCAAGGATGCATTTGAACAAAACAGATAATCTGATTTCTTTTGATTCTGTGATGATCACTATTATTATTCATTATTGTTATTACCATGGAGTTTTTTCATTACAAGAAATGCCTGCATTTTTTTTTTTTTGTAATGCTTTGCAAAAATTCATGCTCCTGAATCCTTTCATGACTGCATGATACCAAGGTGCATGGAAGCCCCCCTACGGTTCCATGCATATGGACCATAATTGGGTGTTTGCATTCTCTGAAGAGGCTCAGGAGTCAGGCATCTGCGACGATCTCTTCTCCTCGCCAAGGCAAACATTGCAGAAAAGCAACTGGAAGGAGGAGAGATTTGTTTTGGCTCAGGGTTTTTGCAGGTCTCAGTTCATGGTGGACTGGTTCCATAGGCAGTGCATCATGGCAGGAGGGATTGGCGCAGGACAGCCTCTTAGTACAGAGTACGTGGGAAGACAGGGAGACAGGGGAAGGGATCCGGACGAGTCCCGAACTTCCCTAACTCCCTTCCACGAGGTCTCTCCTCCTAATTCCCAGCACCCCACCCCCAATGGTCCACACAGCTATGAATCCACCAGTGGATTAATCCACTAAGGAGAGCTGAGCCTGCACTCAAATGTCTCACCTCTGCAATTTGCTGGGATGGAGACCAAATCTGCCACACAGGAGCCTTTGGGTGACCCTCCAGTTCCCAACCCTAAGGGTATTGTTTTCTGTATCCATCCAAGTGCATCTGATAATTCAGGAAAGAGAGAGATTTGGTCTCCAGCTAGAATACATGTGCACAGTGAGCTCTTTAATTTTTTTTTTTTTTTAATGCCTGCATTTCTTGTAACGCTTTGCAAAAATGCATGCTTCCTGAATCCTTTCGTCACTGCATGATACCAAGGTGCACTGAAGCCCCCATGGTGTTCCCTAAATAGGGACCATAATTGGGTGTCACTTTAAAAATCCATGGCATGGAGCTCGGGGTGCAGATGAGCGATGGAGGATTTGCTTAGTGGACCCAAGGCCCTGGGTTGGTTAGACCCTCATCCCTTCAAAAAATAAATCAGCGATAAATAAATGAATTATCCAACTCATTTAGACGGCACGGCTCCTGTTTCTGTTAAATAAGGCTCCTTTCCCACCGGGGGCAGAGATGAATATTCACGTTCCAGTTAAAAAACATCCACACGGAGCAGAGAGGCGGTAATTGGGAAGAAACATCTGAGGCGGCTCTAAATGCCCTGGGTGGCTATTGTCAAGGAAACGGGCCAGGATTCCTGGGGGGGGGAATAGAAGGAGATGCAGAGGAAGAGATCATGCATAGTACAGCTAAGTTCTCCTGCACCAACGATCAAAATTTCAAAAATACATATGCAATTATACATATGCAATAATATATATTATTGCACATATATATGCAATAATATATATGTATATTATTGCATATATATATATATATATATATATATATATGGTAGAATATTCTGATACTGAATCAATATGGAGTAAAGGAAATGTAATTATTTATAACTCCATGGCTCTGGCCCGAGGGGAGCAGAACAAGATGGCGGCAGGGCCTGGAGGAGGAGAGCAGCTCAGGACAGGGCACCAGGGAGCAGAGAGAGCTCTGCTCACCAGGGACAGGAGAGAGACCCCCAAGGCACAGCCCAGGGACCCCCTCCTCCAGCCACACCCCACCTGCTGCAGTCACCACCCAGTGAGTCCATCCAAGTGGATTAATCCACTATGAGTCTACACCCAGGGAGTCCATCCAAGTGGATTAATCCAGTGATGAGGATACACCTCTCATAATCTAATCACCTCACCTCTGAGCCTTCTTGTAGTGTCTCACAGATGAGGTTTTGAAGGGCACCTCACATCTACCACACATTGTTACCATTGATTATTTTTTTCCTCTAAATTGTCCTTTTGGTCTCAGTGATTTTTAAAAAACCGATCTAGGTAGATACACCTATATGCATAAATTCGTCTACACTATGAGCATAATGAATCTGGCATTAATTCTGAAACTCTCACCTGTTTTCAAATGCCTCCTTCTTTGAAGTTTTCTAGACTGCAGACTGCAGTCTCTACAATTTTTCCAAAAAAAAAAAAAAAGACTTTAAAAATTCCATTTAATAAGGTAAATTTTTTTTACACAAATTATTTTGCATCTTAACACAATTTTAATAAACTGGTTCCGGGGACATGATGACTTCCTCTGTTATTTTAATAGATGTGTTTCTCATTCATTTTGGGGTCAGCAAGTTGATCTATGTTAACCTGAGAAAGCATTTTTTAAAAATATTTATTTCTGAGGTGTAGGTGGACACAATACATTTGATTCATCTATTTTATTTTTATGTGGTGCTGAGGATCCAACAATTATCTGTTAGAGTCTGGGTGGCTCGGTGCATGCATGCATGTGTGTATGTGTATGTGCGTGCGTGTGGGAGGGTGCACGTCTGTGTGTGGGTGCAGGTGTGTGTATTTGTACCCGTTTTATTGATGCACAGATAAGCAAACAGCCAAGACTGTCATTAATTCTCCACAAATGCACCCAAAATACCATGTTCCCAGATCTGCGCTCTGCAAACCGTCGGGGCTTTGGACACTGATCTGCAGAGGGCTGGCCTGGGCATGTCGCGGGAAGCTCTTACGTTCTCCTCCAACTTTAATTGAATAAAGGATTTTTTTTTTTTTTTGTCATAAGGCTCATGGGTCCTTTTTGGGGTCAAGCTTCCCGTGAGAAGACCTCGGTGCTCTCGAGTCAAGAGGGACAGCTAATTACCAGGTTTCCCATTTAGAAGGGTCCTCCTGTCTGGTGGCAATGGGTTCTCTGCAGGATGTCACCTCCCCGCCCATCTGAACTCGGTCAGAGCCCACGTCCCCATCTCCTAGGGGACAGCTCGGTGCTGTCCGCGCAAGTGGCCGTTCAGGAAGGCAAGCTGACCGCTGGGCTAAGAGAAACCCCACCATTCTGCAAGCCCCGGGGAAGTGAGGCCCAGTTAGAGCCCTTCGGCGTCCAGGATCAAAGAACCTGCACAAGGAATCCGTTTTATTTTCACCTTTTATTTTTATAAGTGGGAAAGCAAAAAAAAAAAAAAAAGAAAAGAAAAAAAAAGTCAAAATACTGTTGCACACGTAGGTACTCACAGAGGTTCCCATGGGTGAAAATGTATACCCCGAATACATCGTAGATGGTGTATAGATTCATCGGTGATGAAATAACATGCATTGAATGCAAAATCATATCTGAAATGTATAAAGGCCACATCGATAGATGCGTTGATCATCTACATTTAAATGGTGATGAAACTCCAATACTCAGCCAAACTGAGAGTGGAAAAAATATTAGGAGACCCACGCAGATGGTTAAGGCTCAAATAGGAGGTGTTCCCCCAAACCTCATGGGTGAGAAAATAAATGTGAGCAGATTTTAGGGGTGAAGTGATTGGAAGATGAACCAAGGGAGAGTTAAAACATTTATCTAATGATGATTTTTGAGTCCAGAGAGGGATGTTGGAAGATTATATTTAAACACATCTGAATAGAAGCTGCAAGGATGTTGAGAATAAAGGGATTAGAAATGGAAAAACTGGCCAGGCACGGTGGCCCACGCCTGTCATCCCAGCGGCTGGGGAGGCTGAGGCAGGAGGATCGTGAGTTCAAAGCCAGCCTCCGCCAAATTGAGGCTATAAGCAACTCAGGGAGACCCTGTCTCTAAATAAAATATAAAATAGGGCTGGGGACGGGGCTCAGTATTCAAGGACCCCTGAGTTCAATCCCCAGTACCAAAAGTAAAAAATAGAAAGAAAGAAAAGAAATGTTAAAATCTGAAGGTGAATAGATCGACTTAGTGTTAACATATAAAAAAAAGTAACATCGTAATCCGGGCTTGATATTTTCTTGGAGTAAATCTCAGCTGCCCTTTGACAGTTGACTCTACCAGGAGAGATCCTGTCTGTATTCATATCCACACCCGAGATACAGCTGGAAACGCTTCGGAAACTATCTCAACATCGAGGCTTTAGTATTCCCAGGAGCATTTTCTTAGCAATAAAATGCAGCGGATGCCTCTGAGCATCTAGGGGTAGCGTTATGTGTGTGTGTCTTTAAGTATTTTGTGCAAATCAAAGTTATCAGAATGAACCAATAATTATGCATTCAGTATCATCTTCAGATTTTTTTTTTCAGTGACCAGAGACTTAGGAGGCTGAGGCAGGAGGATCGTGAGTTCAAAGCCAGCCTCCGCCAAAGCGAGGCCCTGAGCAACTCAGGGAGACCCTGTCTCTCAATAAAATGCAAAATAGGGTTGGGGACGGGGCTCAGGGGTCGAGTGTCCCTGAATTCAATCCCTGGTATCAGAAAAAAATAGGGATATAGGGTTATAGCCATAAAAAAAGAAAAAGTAACTATGCATTGATTTGCAATTGACACCCGCATCCCCACTGAAGAAATAGATATTTATGAAATATATTTTGGGGAAAAAAGATTCATTAAGTAGACATGGTTAATATTTATAGGGAAGTACACTTGCAGATTTCTCCGCCTGATTAACCGCGTATCAGGAAGCCTGCTGGGTGAGGATTATGTGAGAAATTGGATGAGAAGCCATCTATGTTTGCTACATCAAGATGATTTTTCTTTGATTAGACTAATTCCAGGTATAGAGATTCTCCTTAATCAGAGGAAGCAAGCGTTTTCTGTAGCATTGGATGAAAGGCTAAATTTATCCTCGCTCCGAAAGTATAATGTAACTCATCTCCAGCTCATCAATTACGGACGGTTATTCCAATTCTGCTCCTGATCACAGCAAATGAGATAATTTATGTTACATCGAGTCGATTTTTTTTTCTCCTCTTAGTGAGATATTGCAAAATTGGCACTTAGCGCTGGCTTCTCCCTTTTTGGCTCGTTATAGGACAGCAGAGGCCCTATGTGTCAGTCAGCTTTGTGTTACTGTAACAAAGGCCTGAGGTATTCCACTTTATAAGAGAAAAAGGTTTACCTGGTCTCACAGTTTTGTAGCTTTCAGGCCACGTTTGCTTAATCCCAGACTTTTGGGCCATTTGATGAGGCAGAATATCATGGCACTGACCTCATGGTGCAGAAAAGATGCTCCCTTCATGGCTTTTTGAAAGAGAAAAAGGAGAGAGGAAAAAAAAAAATCAGCGGCTCACATTCCCCTTCCAGGACCTGACTTGCTCCAATGAAGCTCCACCTCTTAAAGGGTCCACCACCTTTGGATAGTTTGGTATTTTTATACCAAGTTTTCTGCACATGAGCCTTTAGGAGTCATTTAATTTGGAAATTATATCATGATTTTTCTGGTCTAGCCAGAAGCAAAGAACAGATGACATTATTTCTATACATGACACTAGGACAAATGACAGGGGACCCTATTTAAAGAGGAATGCTTTCCCCATAAAGACAAGCATGCAAAAAGATGTCCTATGGATGCAGCAACCATCTTTGTGGCTAGATCATCTATGGTCTCATGCAGTGCTAAATCTCCCCCAAAGAACCCTGCGTGGATAGATAAGTCCCCTAGGTGGCGCTATTAGGAGGTGGTGGGCCCTTTAAGAGGTGGGGCTTGATGGGAGATCTTTAGGTCTTTGGGGGTGTGGCCTGGGATCCCAGCCCCTCCCCTTCCTCCCTCTCACTCTCTTCTCCCAAATGAACAGGATTCAAGCACCTCAGCCTTCGGGTCCTCTCCCAAATGGGGGGAGCCCAATTCAACCCTTTCTCTTTATAAACTGGGCATCTCAGTTGTTTGTGAGAGTGACGGAAAGTTGAGCAAATACAGACTTTATTTTTATGGGATTTGATTAATCAATATTTTTTGAGGACCCGTGGAGCTAAAGATCTCCTTATTTGTGCAAAAATCCCTGACCCCATACAATTTCCTTAACCCTAGTGCTCATGGGAACTATTAGATCTCTAGATCTGAAACTTTCTAAGCAACACAGTAAATTTGGGGTGCGGAAACATTTTTTTTGGAATGGCTCTGAAACGATTTCAGGTGTTTGGATGGCTTGGGACTTCACATTCTCAAAGGAAGGATGTACCAATTCTTAACTCTATTACCGATATTATCAAATCTGAGAATCTCCCAAGCCTGTGACACCTCGGGTCCCAGAGCCTTTCAGATAAGGGAGCTACAACCTGGAACCCATTTTCTTTATCTGATCGTCCATCCATGAAGGGGCCAGTGGTTTCCATATCTTTGCTCTGAAGGTCTGGGCAGAGTTTCCATTTCACGGTTGTGAATCGTGCTGCAGTGAACACGGGCGTGTGGGTGTCTCTCCAGGGTGGTTGTTTTATCTGCTTTGGATGTGCATTCAAAAGAGGGGTGCTGTATTATCGGTTAGTTCCACCTTTAATCTCACGAGGAACCTGCATGCTGTTTTCCAAAATGGCGGCACCCATCCCCACTCCATCCACCATATTGGATTGCATTGGACATAATCATAAATGCATGGAATATAATTTGCTCCAAGTCAACCTCCACACCCTCATCTACATTTTTTTGTCCCTTGTCTTATAAGAGAAGCTATAATGTTGCAGAGGTGACCCCCACCTTGGGAGTCTGGATATCAGAATTAGCCTTTGGGGACATGGCGCCATGTTGTGAACAGAGAAAAGATTCGGGCAAGTGTTTTGGAAATGTGCTCCATGTCACTTAGACTCAAATGTTGCCACATGAAAGAAAGAGGAAAAATTTCTCATGGAAAAACCTGTAGATATCTTTCAACCTTTGAAGAATTGAAATTATGACTTTTTCATTGTCATAATTCTGGAATCTGGAGTTGGAATAAGTGGGTCTTGGTCAGAGCATCAACTAGCATTCCCCAGATCTAGCTAGCTACCAAAATCTTGATTCTTTGGTCTCCGTTTCTGATAACATCTCTTAAGGTCTGAGAAACCTTCCTCAGAATGTCCGCCTTAATAAAGAGCATTTAATAGGCACGGGTTTTCATCAATCAGGTTCCAATGAGATTAACACTGCAGCACTTGGATGCTTCCCAATCCAATTTACACAACATAGGTTTGGACTCCTTCTCTGAGACGTGCTCAAACTAGAAATTAATGGGCAACTTGTCTGCAGTAAGGGAATATGTGAGCCCTGGGAGAATGTGTGCACAGTATTTGTTTTTTAAAAAAATGTTTTTATTAGTGCATTGAAATTATATATATATATATATATATATATATATATATATATATATATTATTCTGACATAATTGGGCATGCAAGAGGTATTATTTGCTGCTCTTGAGTCCCTAGGGATTCTTTGTTCCCTCCTCTTCTCCCTAAGCCTGTTCTTTTTGTATGCTGCCCTGTTCTTCTTTACATATATGAATATGTTAATTAATGTATTATGGATTTGCATAAAGGTGGAAATCACTGTCATATATTCATATCCGTGTGTAGGAAATGCTGGGCAATTTCACTCCACTCTTCCTCCCTTTCTATCTCTTATTCTCTCCCTCCCCATCTCTTACCTGTGTTCCTCTGATCCCACCCCTTCTAATTTTAAGTGCGATTCACACAAGACAAGGTACACTTGTGTGTTTTGTTTATCCACCATTAATATAAATGCTAAAATACTTTTGAGACTATGATTTAGCTTTGGAGATGAGACACAGTGTGTTGACATGTTGCTTAGTCTCCTTTCTTTACCAGAATATGAAACCTATACATTTAAAAATAAAATTCTCGTCATTGTTGTTGAATAAATTGTATCCCCCCCCCCAAAAAAATGTGCATGTTCAAGAGTTTAAAAGGTATCCATCTCAGGACCCTTCACTAACGACCTCTGCAGAGACCCTGTTCCCACACCAGGTCCCACTCACGGGTCCTGGGGTCCAGATGTGGACAGGACCCACCTCTTACAATATCGCTCCGTTGTTGAGCATCTGCTGATGGAATTAAGTGGGATAAATAGAGAAACCCACACACAGTTATTGAAAGGCTCATGGGGCAGGTCTACGTTGATGTCATGGAAAAGGTCTTAGGAAAGACTTCAGGGTGGACTTACTTACCAACCCGTTTTATTTTATTTTATTTCGTTTGGAGACAGGGTCTCCCTAAGTTGCTTAGAGCCTTGGCCCACTGTTGAGGCTGGCCTCCAATTTAACTCATATAAATGGGGCTCACGTATTTAAGCCAATATTCTTCTTCTTTTAATCTGCGGTTGAACCCAGGAGTGCTTAACCACTGAGCCACATCCCCAGCCCTCTCTGTTTTTTTTAATTTAGAGACAGGATCTTGCTAAGTTGCTTAGGGCCTCCCTAAGTTGCTGAGGCTGGCCTCCAGTTGTGATCCTTGTGCCTCAGCCTCCGAAGTTGCTGTTATTACAAGGCTGTGCCACCGTACCCGGCTTTTTCTTCTTCTTGGAAAACAAGCTGATTCCTATTTCAGCAGTTCCTGGGGCACTCAGAGCAAGAGAGCCGAATCACTTCTTTCTTATTTTCATGCATAGACTGAGCTGAATATTTCAATGTGCAAAACCTAACCGAATTGCACACTTTACAACTTCTTTCTTTTTTAAAAAATTCTTAGGCATGCGTTTTGAAGGATGCACACGGGCAAGTTTGGCTACGAGCGTCTGCAAGATGCAGCATGAAGAATTCGTCAACGTGAGCATCTGAGCATTAATTATTAGCAGGTCAGATGCAGCCTCCACGCAGCAGATGGACAGAGGGATCACGTTTCTCTTGCATCCTCTCCAACATCCCTGGTTCGGAGCCTTTTCCAAGGGAAGAATTTTCTTTTCTTTCTTTTTTTTTTTTTTTTTTTCGTCGTATCAAGCTGCATCACTGTCTAGACCCAGCACACGGCTTTTGGCAGCAGCAAAAGCCTGACCTATATAATTTGTCCCATTTTAGAGCCGTTTTTACCAGGTCAGGATATTTTTGTGCGAGCATTTTTTGTTTTTTTGTTTTTTTTAAAGTTCTCTGCTCCTCAGGAGCCAGAGGCAAATTTGCTTGGTTCATTTCCTGGGCTCTCTTGAGCGTCCACATTAAACCCACGTAAACGGAGCCTGCAACCTCAGGTTGGCTGCTAAGCAAGCAAAGCCCAAGTGGGTCACCGATGGGCCCTGCCGATTTCCATAAATTGCACCCCAAATATCTTGAGACCTAAATGGTCATTTTGGCCATCCATAAATAATGTAAATGGGGCTAATGGATTTACATCAATATTTTTTTTTCTTCTTTTTAATCTGCAATTGAACCCAGGACTACTTAACCACTGAGCCACATCCCCAGCCCTCTCTGTTTTTTATTTTGAGACAGGATCTTGTTAAGTTGCTCACGGCCTCCCTTATGTTGCCGAAGCTGGCCTCCAACTTGTGATCCTCCTGCTTCAGCCTCCCGAGTCACTGGGAGTACAGGGGTGCACCGATGCACCTGGATAAAGAAATATCCATGAAGACTACCCCAATTCTGGGCTCCTGGTGCTGTAAGGTACAGAGTAGCTCTTACAAGCCTTTTTCTGCCTATGAGCAGGCATGTGAGCTCCTTCTTCCCTGAGATGCAGCAAGAAGCCTCCAGCATCTCGGACAAGGAAACCTCTTTTCTTTATAAGTCACTGTTGCCAACACTGTGTTACAGTCACTGAAAGCCACCGCCAATGGAACGTGGTTTGTTCTTACTTTGGGGGGCTGAGGGTGTGGCTCCGAG